>NC_134359.1:76237229-76354729 GCF_048569485.1 Anomaloglossus baeobatrachus | reverse complement strand
ACACACACAGTGATGTGTCAGTACAGGGGTAATACACACAGTGATGTCACAGTACAGGGATAATACACACAGTGATGTGTCAGTACAGGGGTAATACACACAGTGATGTCACAGTACAGAGATAATACACAGTGATGTCACAGTACAGGGATAATACACACAGTGATGTGTCAGTACAGGGGTAATACACACAGTGATGTCACAGTACAGAGATAATACACAGTGATGTCACAGTACAGGGGTAATACACACAGTGATGTCACAGTACAGAGATAATACACACAGTGATGTCACAGTACAGGAGTAATACACACAGTGATGTGACAGTACAGGGATACTACACACAGTGATGTCACAGTACAGGGGTAATACACACAGTGATGTCACAGTACAGGGATAATACACACAGTGATGTCACAGTACAGGAGTAATACACACAGTGATGTGACAGTACAGGGATACTACACACAGTGATGTCACAGTACAGAGATAATACACACAGTGATGTCACAGTACAGGGATAATACACACAGTGATGTCACAGTACAGGAGTAATACACACAGTGATGTCACAGTACAGGGATAATACACACAGTGATGTCACAGTACAGGGATAATACACACAGTGATGTCACAGTACAGGAGTAATACACACAGTGATGTCACAGTACAGGGATAATACACACAGTGATGTGTCAGTACAGGGATAACACAGTGATGTCACAGTACAGGGGTAATAGACAGTGATGAAACAGTTCAGGGGTAATATACACAGTGATGTCACAGTACAGAGAAAATACAGTGATGTCACAGTACAGGGATACTACACACAGTGATGTCACAGTACAGGGGTAATACACACAGTGATGTGACAGTACAGGGATAATACACACAGTGATGTGTCAGTACAGGGGTAATACACACAGTGATGTGTCAGTACAGGGGTAATACACACAGTGATGTCACAGTACAGGGATAATACACACAGTGATGTGTCAGTACAGGGATAATACACACAGTGATGTCACAGTACAGGGATAACACAGTGATGTCACAGTACAGGGGTAATACACACAGTGATGTGACAGTACAGGGATAATACACACAGTGATGTGTCAGTACAGGGATAACACAGTGATGTCACAGTACAGGGGTAATACACACAGTGATGTGACAGTACAGGGATAATACACACAGTGATGTGTCAGTACAGGGGTAATACACACAGTGATGTCACAGTACAGGAGTAATACACACAGTGATGTCACAGTACAGGGATAATACACACAGTGATGTGTCAGTACAGGGATAACACAGTGATGTCACAGTACAGGGGTAATAGACAGTGATGAAACAGTTCAGGGGTAATATACACAGTGATGTCACAGTACAGAGAAAATACAGTGATGTCACAGTACAGGGATACTACACACAGTGATGTGACAGTACAGGGATAATACACACAGTGATGTCACAGTACAGGGGTAATAGACACAGTGATGTCACAGTACAGGGGTAATACAGTGATGTCACAGTACAGGGATAATACACAGTGATGTCACAGTACAGGGATAATACACACAGCGATGTCACAGTACAGGGATAATACACACAGCGATGTCACAGTACAGGGATAATACACACAGATGTCGCAGTACAGGGATAATACACACAGATGTCACAGTACAGGGTTAACATACAGTGATGTCTCAATATAGGGTTGACACATAGGGATGTGACAGGACACTTTCTTTCTGTAGTGTTACAGGCAGACATTTGTACATTATAATCCTCACCTGCTCCTGTGCTGTGAGAGATCATGTTAGTGACAGCCTCTGGCCTCATGCTGCACTTTCTATCAGTTGTCCTGGCTGTGCTCAGATCTTGCCCTTTGCTTTTTTTTCTATTCTTTCTGTTCTCACTTCTCCTTGTTTTCTCTGCTCCTCCCTCTTTTATCTAGGTGCAATGCTCAGGTCTCTTCTCCTTCTCCCTCTTTTCTCTAGGTGCAATGCTCAGGTCTCTGCTTCTCCCTCTTTTCTCTTGGTGCAATGCTCAGGTCTCTGCTTCTTCTCCCTCTTTTCTCTTGGTGCAATGCTCAGGTCTTTGCTTCTTCTGCCCTGTTTAGCTGTCCATATTTTCAATCTCCGGCGCTCTACTGAACAAGCTCCGCCCACCTCTCCTGATTGGCAGTTCTCCTGGCATCTTACACCTCTCTGATTGGAAGAAGATGCTGCCTGTCCACTCCCTCCTCTTCAGCAAAGGCCGCGCGATGTGCAGTGTGGGTGAATCTCCTCTTCTGTGTTGCGGTCGACTGCAGCTGTACAAATAGTACGGGCCCCCTGCGGCCTAAGGGTACTTTCACACTTGCGTTGAACGGTATCCGTTGCATTGCGTTGTGTAACGGATGCAACGGATGTGTTGCATATAGTGGCACAACGGATGCAACGGATGCTGCAAAACAACGCAATTCGTTTTTATTTTTTTGTTATTTTTTTTACAGTTTTACCAGCGGCAGACTATTGTAAACGATCAGCTGATCGCTCCCTGCAGCCGGCCGCCGGGTGATCAGCTGATCGCTCCCTGCAGCCGGCCGCCGGGTGATCAGCTGAGCGCTGTCACTTGTCGGCGCCCGGGCATGCCGGCGGGCGGGCTCTCAGCTGAGCGCTGTCACTTGCCGGCGGCCGGGCATGCCGGCGGCCGGGCATGCCAGCGGGCGGGCGCTCAGCTGAGCGCTGTGACTTGCCGGCGGCTGGGCATGCCGGTGGCCGGTCGCTCAGCTGAGCGCTGTCGCTTGCCGACGGCCGGGCGCTCAGCTGAACGTTCGGCCACCGCGAGCCAAAATAAAGTTTGATTTAAAAAAAAAAAAAAGAAGAGCATGCGCAGTGGAATCCAGAGGATTCCGCTGCTCAAAATAACGTTACATGCTGCGTTCCTCCCGCTGGGCGGAAGCAACGGAGCGTCGCCCAGCGGAAGCAACGCAGGTCCTTTTGGTACAATCCGTCACCCATACAAGTCTATGGGAAACAGCGGAATCCGTTAACGGATTCCGCTGTTTTCCAAAAGGGCGGATTGTAACGGAAGAAAATAAACGCAAGTGTGAAAGTACCCTTAATCAGCTGCTTGGTGACTGGGCAGCCCATGCTGGGAATGAGGAAAGTGAAATCGCAGACACAGCGGGCAGCCATCACGGGCCTCCTTTCAGGTCACGAGCCCCATAGCAGTGGCGTGGCTTGCCTCTATTGACGGTATGCCACTGCCTTTAACGGTGTACAACGGCAAATTGAGCAATTGTAAGTACATAGTGCTATATAATATGATGACTGCAATATATTAAGAAAATATAAAAATTGAAGGCAGTGCTTCTTTAATTCAAAGTCTGCAGACAAACAGCATTACAGCGAAAATATATACGAATAACATATACTCACCCATTTCATACCCAGTGGAGTTCTGCATCCCTGATCTCCCCCCGCTGGCCTTCTGATTACCTTGGCTGCAGCGGTGACATTCCATATACCCAAGTGACTGCTGCAGTCAATCACTGGTTAGATTAGTTAATGACACAAAACTGCTCAGGTCATTGATTGACTGCAGTAGTGAACAGAAAGACAGCAGGGAGGATGAGGGATATAGCTGTGACGTTCCAGAGATGAAATGGATGAGTATATATTTATGAATAATTGTGTGCAGCTTTAAAAGGGTTGTCTGCTCTATCGTTTATCTCCTCCAGCACATACAGTACCTTGTACTCATAAAATGTCAGCTGATGGAGGGACATGCCCATCCGCCTCCTCCAACTGAAAACCAGATTCCCATGCGCGGTGTTTTTCAAATGAAAGAGCCTGGTGGACGGCTCTGGTCACATGTCCCTCCGTCGGCAGCCATTTTGAGACCACAAGCTGTCTCTGTGAGGAAAGCTGCACTAACAAATGTGGCAGGGGACAACCTGTAATACTTATATATTAGGAAATATATCACTAAATCATGTCCTCGACACATTTTTAAAAGGTAACGAGATTGGTCCCCTATAAGCTGCGGCCGCCACCAGTGAGCTCTTATATACAGTATTCCAGAATACTCTATATAAGAGCCCAGGCCACTGTGTATAAACATATATGTATAAAACAGCTTTACAATACTCACTTAGGGTCCGGTCTGATGGGGGTCGCTGCTCTCCGGTCTGGCACTTCCTCTGGTTGCGATTACTGTTCTCTTTCTTTTGTGACCCATGTGCATGATGCGTCCTACGTCATCCACACAGGCCAGCATTGCGCTCCTGCACAGGCGCACTTTGGTCTCCCCCGCTGAGGGCAGATCAAAGTATTGTAGTGCACATGCGCAGGAGGTCTTTAACTATTTTTTGCCCTTGATAAAGTCACCTTGAGTGACGATACGCGTCGGGTAAGGGATCCCCTGGGTCTTTTCTGGACTACTTATCTATATATATTTTTTTTCACATAGTGTCAATTTGTACCTTGCAATCTATTATGTCTGTGCGTTTTGTTTGATCTAACAGCCAGCCCTTCTATTATTGGGTCCGTCCAGACTTGGGGGATACATGATCCTTGTTTTGTATGTTTTTAAAAATGTGTTATACATGGTTGTTTAGGGACACCATTAGTGTTGTGTGATCTAGGTGTTTTTTCGATTTCAAATAAATATATTTACCATTTTTGATCAATTTTTTTGGGTGGTGATCCCTCATTTATGGCACTTCTCTTCTGCTTTTTTTGACCGTGTGTTTCACGTGTCCTACGTCATCCATACAGTCCGGCACTGCGATCCTGCACAGGCGCACTTCTCACTGCCCTGCTGAGGGCACAAAGTATTGTAGTGCACATGCGCGGGCGGTCTTTAACCTTTCCTCGCGCCTGCGCATTACAGTACTTTTATCCGCCCTAAGCAGGGCAGATCACAGTGCACCTGTGCAGGACCTCAATGCCAGCTTGTGTGGATGATGTAGGACGCTTCATCATCACTGGGCCGGGTAGAAGTAAAACAGTCATCGCAGCAGAGAGGAGGCGCCGGATCAGAGAGTAGCGACACCCACTGTACCGGACCGCCCCCTAAGTGAGTATTCTAAAATGTTTTTTTTACATTCTACAGATTGGCCTGGGCTCTTATATACAGTATTCTGGAATGCTGTATATAAGAGCTCAGTGGTGGTGGCCGCAGCTTATAGGGGCCAAATCTGATGACAGGTTCCCTTTAAAATAAGGTAATTAACACCTTTCAAAAACGCAGTGAAAGCTTCAGCAAGCACTGTGGTTTGCCAGATCCCAATCGTGTGTATTGTACGCACAGTTAGGATTTAGCTCAGCTTTCCAATTATGATTTACATAATTGTGGTCACGTGCTAACTAGAGTCTAAGCGGCATCAGTCAATAAAACATTGAAAGAAACAGCTGAGACTTTAGTCGGCATGGGACTGCAAGTTTGTACATTGCATACACTCCGTCATGACTGCTGGAAGCTTCAAAGAGTGGAATCCTAACAGTTTTAATATTAGGATTTCAAGGACGCTTTTAACTTTCTTTAAAACTGACGTTTTACAATGTGATGGCACCTCAAAAATCCATTTGCTATAACTCAACCTTTAACATGATTCATCATATAGACGTTAGAGTTGGGTCTCATTAACACATCCGATTTTCAGAGGTACTACTTGTACCTGTGATATTCTATGAGGCCATTCATATATACGTGAAAAATCGTAGAGACATGTCCGATTTTGATCCAAGGGTCGGATCAAAAACAGCAATGCAAGACAACCGGTCCATGGAAAGAAATCGGACTGCCACGTGCGGTCTAAACTTCATAGAATAAGAAAGGTAAAGAAACTTTTTGATTTATTTCTTCACATATGAGAAAAACGGATGAGACTGACCATAATCTGACCAAACGGTGACCAAAGTCTAAATCAGAAAAATCGGTTTTTTCGTATGTGGAGATAGTTGGACGTCTGAATGAGCCCCTATAGGAAGAAGGAAGAACGCACAACCACATACAGCATTTACCCCAATCGGAATGTAAATCCTTTTTCTTTTTTAAACTGGTTTAACCACTTGTTATCTAGATTCGTTCATAGCTTATACAAGAAAGCAGTTACTGAAGATTTTCAATAGGAAAAGCTAAATGGCAATAACATTATCTGATGACGTCAGTGAGAATGATCACCATCTTCAAGACACTCTCACTCCCTGTAATTACATTTTATATGTCTTTAGGCTACGATCACACGCAACAGTCACACTGCGGCTGAAAACTGCGACAGCCCTGCGCCTGTGTGATCTGTCCGCAGTCTACCTGCACAATCACTTAGGTTATATCGCAAGGAAACAGCGGATTCCCTGCAAAATGAACTGAAAAGGCCACAGTGCTCCAGGGCTGGTGCGGATTTTAGCCACCGAGTGACCTCTGCGTGTGATCGTAGCCTTATAGGAAGTCACAGGTGCCAAGGGCTATTCTTATCTCCAAGATCCTATCCCAATATATAGTCGGTATAATAATAAGATTAGCAAATATATATATAGTTCTCCTGAAAAGCTGTCACTTACCTCATGTGCAGGGCATTACAGTAGCTTAGGTATCCATGGCTACGGCCAAACATATAGGGACAGTTAGGTGCTAGTGGTCATAACCATGGATATCTAAGCTCCTGCCATGCCCTGCACATGTGGTAAGAGACATAGCTAATCAGGAGAACTATAATATATTTCTAATTGGAGGTATTTGCTAATATTCTTATTATTACACATTGGAATAGGATCTTCAAGATGGGAATACCCCTTTAAAGTCTAAATACATTGTTTCTACACAGTTAGTTGCTAGTGGTTGTAACCATGGATACTTAAGCTCCTGCCATGCCCTGCATATGAGGTAAGTGACATAGCTAATCAGGAGAACTATACTACATTTCTAATAGGAGGTATTTGCTAATATTATTAGGATTATCACACATTGGGATAGGATCTTCAAGATGAGAATACCCCTTTAAAGTCTAAATACATTCTCTCTACACAATTAGTTGCTAGTGGTTGTAACCATGGATACCTAAGCTACTGCAATATCCTGCACATGAGGTAAGAGACATGGCTATATCAGGAAAACTATATCACATTTCTAAATGGAGGTATTTGCTAATATTCTTACTATTACACATTGGGATAGGATCTTCAAAATGGGAATACCCCTTTAAAGACAAAGTACATTGTTTCTACACAGTGTCAGCCATTTACTAATGAAAATATTTCAGAATTCGCCCTCAATTTCCACCAAAAAACAGCATTGTTGCATTTTAAACACTTTTTGCTCCTCAATAGTTTTGAAAAATTTATAGAATAGAGATCAGGGGTAAGTGAAGTCAGAAAATGCTCTAGGCGTATTAATGGTGTATGCCACAATTTAAGCACAAAATACAAGCCTACAATAAGGGAAAAGCATCCAGCATGTATCAAGATGCACCAGTTCTTTTACACAGTGTGCCACGGTGATCAATTTGGCACACCCCCGATTTCAGTAGGTTATTACTTTTTGGCAGTATTAAAGGGAATCTGTTATCAGGTTTTTGCAGAATAATGTAGAGCTTTTGCTCCCCCATCTGAGAGCAGCATATGGTAGAGGCAGAGACCCTGACTCCAGCGATGTGTCACTTACTGAGCGGTTTGCTGTCATTTTGATGAAAGCAAGGTTTTCTCTGCTGCAGATATAGCAGTTATACAGAGCTCATGAATATGCTGGACTACCTGTAGCACAACAAGTAGTCCTGTAATGATAATCTACTGCTGATTAATCAGTGATTTTATCAAAACAACACTAAGCAGCCCAGTAAGTGACACATCGCTGAAATCAGGGTCTCTGCCCCTACATTATGCTGCTCTCAGATTAGGTGGCACAAATCTGCTGAGAAATTCCCTTTAATAAATCCATCCTAGCATGATCTGCTGACAACCGACAATATAGTCACTTACCTGTCCACACCGAAGAATTAGAGACTTCACCTGTGGAAAAATGAATATACACACAAGGAACCCCAGAATCCACCTCGGGGAGAGAGTCACATGACAAGGGGAGATGTGCTCCCTGCAGAAGGTCCCAGCAGGCATCTTGTAGAACCTTACAAAACCCCCAACATGGGACTGGTGCGGACACTAAGGAGGAGGATGGATTACACCTTGGAACCAGTAGCAAACAGAAAAACCACTCCAGGTAGCGGTGACAATGAGATTTAAGAAGCCCCTCCCAATCATGCAAAGCCGCCTGAATTTCCAGCACACTGGTATGATTCAGATAATTTGGGAGCATAAAAGTTTTAATTCCCAATTTGTAGCAGAAAGGCAGGTTGACGGGGACGGGCAAGCACCGAGGATCTGATGGAGTCAATTTGGGTAAATGAAAAGTAGTCTCTGTGCTATTATTTCTAAAAGCTGAAGAGGTAGAAGCTTTAGTGCTGGTTAGTAAATCATGATCAGAAGTATTGACATTATGATGTCCCTCTGCATATACTACATGTGTATTAGGAGGATGACTATGGTCAGCAGTGGCAGCTATCCCAGAATGTTTATGGAGGCCAATTCTCTCATCAGACTGATTTATATCAGCGGTATCGTTATGAATATTATTTTTCTTACGTAACACTGACTTTGTAGAATTTATCACATAATGGGATAGGCCACTGGCAGGAGAGCTGGTTATATTCATTGGAACCGCAGTGCGCATGCTGCCCATGTGACCCGTGTGCACGGCCGGCGAGTCCAGTGCGGGGGAATGCAGTGATGATCCATCTAATTCCAAGCTGGGCAATGACTCTATTTGGTCTCCCATTTGGTTGTGTCCTGAAAGAGACTTTTTGGGTGTCTGTGCAGCCCGAGACTCCAAGACTGGAAAAGGAGAAATACCTGGTAATGTAAGATTTCTTGCACTGATGTTGAAAGTCTGATTGCTGGAACTGGAAAGCTGACTGTATGTGTGAGAGTCCGTGCTGGTTTCTTCATCCTGCCCGGAAGCAGGTAGACTAACGTTGCCCATCTCATTCATCAGAATACTCGGGACAGTCACATTTGTCATCTCTTGTGTAGGATCAGTAGAATTCTGATCATCATGGTTAGGCTTTTCGACCCAAACGCTCATCATGCTTCGGATATTTTCAGCAACATTTAGGATTTCAGCCCCCACACCAGCAATATTCTCTTTATCCAAGTTCTGAGCAGTTGAAACTTCAGGTACGGAGGTGGGTTCATCCTTAACGGTAATTGTTGGAATCTCAAAATCATAAACAATATTGGACTCTTGACGAATAATGCTGAATAATGGCTCATCTAGAGGCTGTCTAAGAGGAGATTCTGTTATCTGCTGCCGATTTTTTAAGGCGTCTGTTGAGGTCTTGGTGGAAGTCTGTGTCGATGTGGTCAGTGTGCTCGGATTTGTTGTTGCAGCTGCTTGGGTGAAGGTCCCAGTAGATGGAGGAGGTTTGTTCTCTGCAAGTGAAGATGCCTCAGCTGTAGACTTTGATGATGATGATGATGATGAGGATGAGGATGGAGGTGTGAGATCAGGTAGCAATGTAGAAGATAACCTCTGGTCTGTTGAGGTGTTAGTTGAAGTTTGTGTTGGGGTGGTCAGTGTGCTTCGATTTGTGGTTGTAGCTGCTTGGGTGAAGGTCCCAGTAGAGTGAGAAGGTTTGCTTTCTGCAGATGAAGATACCTCAGCTGTAGACTGTGAGGATGGAGGTGTGAGGTCAGGTAGCAATGTAGAAGATAACTTCTGGTCTGTTGAGATGTTAGTGGAAGTCTGTGTTGGGTTTGTCAGTGTGCTCAGATTTGTTGTTGCAGCTGCTTGGGTGAAGGTCCCAGTAGATTGAGGAGGTTTGCTTTCTGCAGATGAAGATGCTGAAGCTGTAGACTGTGATGATAGAGAGGCTGAAGGTGACAGATCAGGTATCAATGTAGTAAATAACTTCTTATCTGTATCCGTAGGAAAGGACTTCTGGTCTGTAGAGGTTATGTCTTCTGGAAGGCTTTTTTCTTCAGTTGCTGATGTGTTAGGTAGAAGATGAGCTTCAGATGTAGATAGCTCTGCCGGACCGGTGCTAGGCATTGTGGTAGTTGTTGTTGGCTTTGCTCCCCAACCAAACCAATTCAAAATTTGTCCTTGTGATGGTGCAGGTAGGGTCACCAACAGGATGGCAACCACAGGCCAGATCCATGTCAGAGCCATGGCAGTCAGGCTCGGATACCTTTCAGAATCTTTTGCCAGTTCACATTGATTTGTCCTCTACAGCGTGCAAACTACACATTACCCTTCAAATGAGAAGCAGAACTAGTAGAGGTGTGGCTCCAGAAATCCTAAACCAACCTCCTTATCAGACGTCAGCCCTTCACCGAGTGTGGAAAAGCTGAAACAACCGCACAGATCTTTACAATTGACCTCACTCTTGACAGAAATTATGAAGAAGAAAAAAAAAAAAGTCAACAAAGGGCATATTGTTACTTGCCAAACCATGGAGATAGTATGCATGCGAGGGTAAGGAGAATCCCAGTCCGGAGCACAAGTGAGAGGCATAAAAGAGCAAAACTCCGGAAAGAAAGAATGTAGTAGTAACTTGTACACACATTGATGCTTCCAAGATACTCGTGCCGGCAACTAATGTCACCAAACACACATTGCAGGCTACTAAGGATGCCCGGCAGCTCCAAATCACTTCCAAATTAGAAATATGCTGGATCTAAAGTAAAAGTTAATGGCAAGTGGAGGGGGGTAGCGAGGGGGTCAGAGGTCTCTTCTGCTCCACTGCCCGCACATCTCAAGCTGTGCCCTCAGCTATTTCAGGAGGAAAGAAAGGCATATTGGCTATTAATTGCCTAATTCACTGGTCACATTCAAGTTCTAGTTTTCCAACCTTCCATAAGTGTGAGGATTGTAATAGGGAAAAGAACTAAGGCTACTTTCACACATCCGGTTTGAGCTCTGCGGCTCAATCCGGCTGTGAAAACTATGCAACGGATGCGGTGAAAACACCGCATCCTTTGCATAAGTTTTTACATGCGGCCGGTCCGGTTTTTTCCGGTTGCGGCATGCTACTGAGCATGCGCAGTGGAAAATACCGCATGCGGCGACCGGATGCGTTTTTTTCCGCATCGCGCCGCATCCGGCCTCCATAGGGATGCATTGAAAAATGCGCCGCAGCGGCCGGATGCGGCGCGATGCGGTGTTTTTTGCCGGAGCAAAAAACGTTGCAGGGTACGTTCGATCCGGCCGCCGCATCGGCTAAATCTGCCGCATGCGGCAAAAACCGGACCGAACGCAAGCCCCTACGGCACAATGCGGCACTAATGTAAGTCAATGCAAAAAAAACCGCAATCGGCGTTACAAAAGCCGGTTGCGGTTTTTCTGCAGAACGCCGTATTGTGCCGCAGAGCAAAAATCCGGATGTGTGAAAGTACCCTAAGCCGTCTTATTTTTATAGCCTTACTGTTCTAGGTGCACACGTAGCAGATTTTTTGGCAGGAAAAAAAGCTGCTGAAAAAAGTGTATTTCTATGCTTATTTCATGCTTTTTTATCTATTGAGATAGAGAAAACGCAGGGAAAAAAAAAAAGCAGAAACAACTGACATGCTGCTTTTTTTTTCTGCAAGGGAAAAAGAAGCAGCGTGTGCACAGCAAGTCAGGATTCTCATTGACTTTGCTGGGATGCTTTTTTTCCTTGCAGTATTGATTAAAATCTGCAAGGCAAAAAGCATGAAAAATACGTGTGCACAGAGCCTAAATTTCAGATTAAGGCCTAAGACACACGGCATGAAAATCAGTGCGAGTGGAGTGCGATTGAAAAAAAAATTAAAAAAAATAAAAACGCATTCCACTTGGACCAATATTAGCCTGTTAGTGTGTCAGCGCACGAGTGATTATTTTCTCAGCCCTAATCGGACCGAGAAAACAATCGCAGCATGCTGCGACTGTAATGCGAGAATTTCTATTGTAATGTGAAACTCTTTCTCTCGCACCCATTCAAGTCTATGGGGCGAGAGAAAAAAAATCGCACTGCACTCGTGGTACACTGGTGTACCATGAGAGCAGGGCGAGAATCGCAATAGCCGGCAACAGAGGAGAGAGGGAGATAAATCCCTCCCGCCCCTCCTCAGTGCCGGCCCGCCCCTCCTCAGCGCTGGCCCGCCCCCCGCAGCTGAAGTCCGCTCGCACGATCGGACCTCAGTTGCAGGGACACTTGCATGGCACTCGTCTCTGCTGTACTGCCAGCGCGAGCCGAGTGTCATGCGAGGGGATCGCAGTAATCCCCGTGTGGCCCCAGCCTAAGGCTATGCATTTTTGAGGTCACAAAGATGCACCCAAATGTATGCATCTCCATCTCCCAGCAAAGTTTATGAGACTTACTGTATATTTTGCTGTCCACACTATGCATCTTTTTTTGGCTGCGTTTTTGAAAATGCAGCATGTCAATTTGTTTTGTGCTTTTACAGCATTTTTGAGCCCTTCCAGTCAATAGATTTGACTTAAACACATTGGGTAAAATGCGTTAAAAACGCGTCAAAAACGCATGCTTTAGTTTTTTTGTGTGTTTTTGCTGCGGGTGCCTTTTTTGAGGGCCAAAAACGCTGCAGCTTTGTGGTCAAGAAAAGATGTAGTGTGTGAACATAGGCCTAAGGTTCTGTGCACATGTTGCTTTTTCATGTTTTTTTCCTTGCAGATTTTAATCAATACTGCAAGGAAAAAACGTATCCCAGCAAAGTCTGAGAATCCTGAAGTGCTGTGCACGTTGCTTCTTTTTTCCTTGGAGATTTGTTGCAGAAAAAAGAAGCGACATGTCAATTCTTTCTGCGTTTTCCCTATCTCAATAGATAGATAAAAAAAAGCATGAAAAGAAGCATAAAAACACACTTTTTTCAGCATCTTTTTTCCCTGCCAAAACATGATTTTTCTCCGCAGAGAAAAATCTGCTACGTGCACACATAGCCTAAATGCTGTATTGTCTTAGGGCAAGTGCACACAGTGCAGATTAGGAGCAGATATTTTCTGCACCAAAAAAAACACACCAAAAAACGCATTTGTTTTTTGTTGTGTTTTTGCAGCTTTTTTTTGTTAAATCAATGCCTGGAAAGGCTAAAATAACAGGACAAAACAACAACAATTGACACGCCGCAGATTTGTATCTGCACCACAAGGAAAAAAGAAGCAACATGTGCACAACACTTCCGAATTCTCATGGACTTTGCTTACATAAGGATTAACATGCACATTTGGGCAACAAACTGCACCAAAACTGCAACAAAAAAAAAACCTCAGAGTACGCACAAAGCCTTACTACGCTACTTTCACACTACGTTTTTTTAGCATGCGTCATGAAATTTTTTTGCTGCAAAAGCGGATCCTGTTTTTGCAGAGAAAAACGCATGCAAACGCATGTGTTATTTTGCAGGATCCGGTTACTTGAAGTTTATGGGCAGGCATTGGAGTCATGTGATCGGGAGTGTGGTTAACTGAACGTGAGACTGGGAGCCGGCATCTGACAGCTGCGGAGGCTCGTAACCAAGGTAAACATTGGGTAACTTGCTTGGATACCCGATATTTACCTTGGTTACGAGCGTCTGCAGCTGCTAGGAGCCGGGCTCCCTGCACACGTAACCAAGGTAAACATCTGGTATCCAAGCAAGTTACCCGATGTTTATCTTGGTTACGAGCTGCCGCAGCTCTCAGGCGGGGGAGAGAGGGAGGGGGAGAGAGAGACTGACACGTCCGGCTGGTTTCTGGGCATGCTCAGTAGAGCAAGCAGGATCCTTTCTATCAGCATGCCAGTGTTCACATGCGTTTGCGTGCAGTATAGTCAGGATCCAGCAATTTGCAGTATTTGGACGCAGCTCAAAAATGCTACAAGTAGCGTTTTTGAAAAAAGTTAAACTGCAAGTCGCTGGATCCTCACTATAAACGCACGCAAACGCAGGTGAACGCATGTTGACGCGAGTCCATTGCAAATGCATTGAAATGAAAACGCATTTGCACTGGATCCGTTTTTGCGTTAAAAAAAACGTTCAGCACGCAAGTTAAAAAAACGTAGTGTGAAAGCAGCGTCGTCTCCAAACATTTGGCTTCCAACTCCTGTCATTCACAATATCCTTTTACAGAGCTGGGCATGAAATGAGCCGGTCTGAAATTCCCACAGCATTAGATAAGACTCCAGCCAGAGTTCATGCTTTGCCTTTCTTTATTATTCTTTGTCAGTGTTACTTGCTTTCCCCCTTTCGAGTTTTCTAATGAAAGTTTGGGAAAACCTGCCTATACAAGACTGGAACAAATGTTAGGAATTCCCAGTGTTTGTTCTTGTTTTTAAGGCTTGACTAAAGGCCAATAAAATAAAAAAAATGACTAGAAATGGCTGGCACCCGAGTATCGGTGAGGTAAGTGGATAGCAGTAAAGTTAAATTCACACGCAGTGGCGACGCTACAATCCACAGCAGCCCTGTACTGCTGTGCTCTTTCCAATGTTTCCCTCCCCAATCGCATAACATTATACGGAATAAGCCGTTTTATCTGTAAAGCCTGCTTTACACGTTGCAATTTCGCATACGATATCGTATGCGATTTGCAACGCCCCCATCGTATGTGTAGCACGTTCAATTTGTTGCACAAACGATTAACCCCCGTCACACGTACTTACTCGTCCATACAACCTCGATGTGGGCGGCGAACGTCCACTTCCTGGAGCAGGAGGGATGTTCGGCATCACATCGAGGTCACGCGGCAGCCGGCCAATAGAAGCGGAGGGGCGGAGCTGAGCGGGACGTTTTACCGTTCAATCACAATCGCACGTAGCTGTTACACACTACAATGTAACTTACGATGCCAGATGTGCGTCACTTACGACGTGACCCCGCCGACACATCGTAAGATACATTGCAGCGTGTAAAGTGGGCTTTAGGCTATGTGCGCACGCTGAGTATTTGGTTGCAGAAACTTCTGCACCAAATCTGTATCTCCTGGCAGAAATAATGTGTGTTTTGCTTTGTTTTCGGTGCATTTTTGATGCCTTTTCTAGGCAATGGGTTTGTGGTTTTTGAGATTAGTTGTGTCACAAAACTGCAAGCAAATCCTGATGTCAGTGCACAGTGAATCCTGAAGTGCAGTGCACACGTCAAGTATATTTTCTCCATGCAGATTTGGTGCAGAAAATAATCTGCAGCACGTCAATTCTTTAAGCGGTTTTGCAGCGTTCTATTTTCACCCATTTAATTCAATTGAAAAACGAAGCAAACATGCAAGTTTTTGAGCTGAGCCTTAGGCTATGTGCGCACGCTGAGTATTTGGTTCCAGAAATTTCTGCACCAAATCTGTGTCTTGGCAGAAAAAAAAAGTGTGTTTTTGACATGTTTTCAGTGACATTTTCATGCTTTTTTTTTTTTGCAGGCATGCATTTTCTATGCATTTTGGGGTGAAAAACGCTGCAAACACAATGAAAGAATTGACATGCCGCAGATTTATTTCTGCTTTAAATTTGCAAGACAAAAAAAGTACAGAAAACTTTCAGATTCTCATGGACTTTGCTGGCATAAGGATTTGCATGCAGTTTTGTGACAAAACTGCACTAAAAACGCAATAAAAACGCACTGTGTGCACAAAGCCTAAGGGGTACTTTACACGCTGCGATATCGGTACTGATATCGCTAGAGAGTGTACCTGCTCCCGTCGGTTGTGCGTCATGGGCAAATCGCTGCCCATGTCGCACAACATCGCTAACACCCGTCACACGCACTTACCTGCCTAGCGACGTCGCAGTTGCCTGTGAACCGCCTCCTTTCTAAGGGGGCGGTTCATGCGGCGTCACACGGCAGCCGTCCAATAGCAGAGGAGGGGCGGAGATGAGTGGCTGGAACATGCCGCCCACCTCCTTCCTTCCTCATTACCGGTGGACGCAGGTAAGGAGTTGTTCCTCGTTCCTGCGGTGTCACGCATAGCGATGTGTGGTGCCACAGGAATGACGAACAACATCGCTACTCACCAGACAACGATATTTGGTGTTTGAGCGACCTCTCCAATACCAACGATTTTGACCACTTTTGCGATCGTTGAAGGTCGCTCGTATGGGTCACACACTGCGATGTCGCTAACGGCGCCGGATGTGCGTCACAAACACCGTGACCCCGTCGATAGATCGTTAGCGTTGTCGCAGCGTGTAAAGTACCCCTAAGACTGCACTGCTGATAAAAATGGCCCTTTTTTAATTTTGTGGGTGCATTAGCGGTTTCCTTGCAAAATAAAGTAATTGTGCCAGGAAACCGTATGCAGGGTATAAAGTCTGGGTGTGAACGCAGCCTAAAAGCCGCACTGCAGGATGGATTTCATATACAGTTAGGTCCAGAAATATTTGGACAGTGACACAATTTTCGCGAGTTGGGCTCTGCATGCCACCACATTGGATTTGAAATGAAACCTCTACAACAGAATTCAAGTGCAGATTGTAACGTTTAATTTGAAGGTTTGAACAAAAATATCTGATAGAAATTGTAGGAATTGTACACATTTCTTTACAAACACTCCACATTTTAGGAGGTCAAAAGTAATTGGACAAATAAACCAAACCCAAACAAAATATTTTTATTTTCAATATTTTGTTGCGAATCCTTTGGAGGCAATCACTGCCTTAAGTCTGGAACCCATGGACATCACCAAACGCTGGGTTTCCTCCTTCTTAATGCTTTGCCAGGCCTTTACAGCCGCAGCCTTCAGGTCTTGCTTGTTTGTGGGTCTTTCCGTCTTAAGCCTGGATTTGAGCAAGTGAAATGCATGCTCAATTGGGTTAAGATCTGGTGATTGACTTGGCCATTGCAGAATGTTCCACTTTTTTGCACTCATGAACTCCTGGGTAGCTTTGGCTGTATGCTTGGGGTCATTGTCCATCTGTACTATGAAGCGCCGTCCGATCAACTTTGCGGCATTTGGCTGAATCTGGGCTGAAAGTATATCCCGGTACACTTCAGAATTCATCCAGCTACTCTTGTCTGCTGTTATGTCATCAATAAACACAAGTGACCCAGTGCCATTGAAAGCCATGCATGCCCATGCCATCACGTTGCCTCCACCATGTTTTACAGAGGATGTGGTGTGCCTTGGATCATGTGCCGTTCCCTTTCTTCTCCAAACTTTTTTCTTCCCATCATTCTGGTACAGGTTGATCTTTGTCTCATCTGTCCATAGAATACTTTTCCAGAACTGAGCTGGCTTCATGAGGTGTTTTTCAGCAAATTTAACTCTGGCCTGTCTATTTTTGGAATTGATGAATGGTTTGCATCTAGATGTGAACCCTTTGTATTTACTTTCATGGAGTCTTCTCTTTACAGTTGACTTAGAGACAGATACACCTATTTCACTGAGAGTGTTCTGGACTTCAGTTGATGTTGTAAACGGGTTCTTCTTCACCAAAGAAAGTATGCGGCAATCATCCACCACTGTTGTCATCCGTGGACGCCCAGGCCTTTTTGAGTTCCCAAGCTCACCAGTCAATTCCTTTTTTCTCAGAATGTACCCGACTGTTGATTTTGCTACTCCAAGCATGTCTGCTATCTCTCTGATGGATTTTTTCTTTTTTTTCAGCCTCAGGATGTTCTGCTTCACCTCAATTGAGAGTTCCTTAGACCGCATGTTGTCTGGTCAGAGCAACAGCTTCCAAATGCAAAACCACACACCTGTAATCAACCCCATACCTTTTAACTACTTCATTGATTACAGGTTAACGAGGGAGACGCCTTCAGAGTTAATTGCAGCCCTTAGAGTCCCTTGTCCAATTACTTTTGGTCCCTTGACAAAGAGGAGGCTATGCATTACAGAGCTATGATTCCTAAACCCTTTCTCCGATTTGGATGTGAAAACTCTCATATTGCAGCTGGGAGTGTGCACTTTCAGCCCATATTATATATATAATTGTATTTCTGAACATGTTTTTGTAAACAGCTAAAATAACAAAACTTGTGTCACTGTCCAAATATTTCTGGACCTAACTGTATGCCTGTTTGCCTGCAACTGGGGAGAGTGGGAGATAGTTAGTAGGAACATCACTATGGGGAGATAAGGTATGCACACCAGTGACTATGTAAGGGGAATACATGGAATAGCAGAAACGGCTGTGTGAATACTGACTTGAAAAATCCAATAGCTATATGTAAGAGTGAAAATGTGAAAAATGGAACCTGCATTACTGCCATGAACATATGAATAAAGAGAAATTTAGCTACTGAATTGATCAATGCAATAGAGCCCCAACACTACGCCAAAGTATTTCTCTACGTTGGGGTCCCTAGCTTGTGTTAGGTTTTTGCACCCAGTTCAGACTTAGAATGGTGTTCCAAACGTTATTCCTTATAGTTAGTAGGAACAGACTTTGGCCTTACAAAGGAAAACAGAAATAGTGCCACTCTTTTTCATGGGCTGTGTGTGGTATTACAGCTCAATCATGACTTAAAAAGGAACCTGTCACCACTTTTTCGGCCTATAAGCTGTGGCCACCACCAGAGGGATCTTATATACAGCATTCTAACACACTGTATATAAGAGCCCAGGCCGCTGTGTAGAACATAAACACTTTATAATACTCACCTAGGGCAGATCAAAGTTCGCCTGTGCAGGAACTCATTGCCGGCGCGTGTATGACGCAGACGCATCATGCACCGCGGCTTCAGATTAAGGAATACCAAGATGGCCGAAAGAGGAGACACCGGTCCCAGAGAACGAAACAACCCATCTGACCAGTCTGCACCGGAGCGACCTTCTAGGTGAGTATTATAAAGTGTTTATGTTCTACACAGCGGCCTGGGCTCTTATATACAGCATGTTAAAATGCTGTATATAAGAGCCCACTGGTTGTGGCAGCAGCTTATAGGCCAAAAAAGTGGTGACAGGTTCCCTTTAAAGGGAATCTGTCAGCAGATTTTTGCTGTGTAATCTGAAGCCAGCATGCTGCAAGGGTTAACACAAAGTTCAGGCACGTCTGGTTTGTCACAGTCAAATCTTTTGTTTATTTGCTATGCTTGTTTAAGTAGCAAAACACTCATCATTACAGGACTAGAACTCAGGTGCAAGGCAGTGGCTGGGGCCACACTGGGATTACTGCGATCCCCTTGCATGACACTCGGCTCACACTGGCAGTACAGCAGAGACGAGTGTCATGCGTGTGTCCTTGCTACTGAGGTCCGTTCGTGCGAACAGACCTCAGCTGCGGGGGGCGGGCCGGCACTCAGGAGGGGAGGGAGGGATTTCTCTCCCTCTCTCCTCTGTAGCCAGCTATTGCCATTCTCGCCCTGCACTTGCTGTACACCGGTGTACCGCGAGTGCAGTGCCATTTTTCTCTCGCCCCCTAGACTTGAATGGGTGCGAGAGAAAGAGTCTCGCATTACAGTGGCAGCATGCTGCAATTGTTTTCTCGGTCCGATTAGGGCTGAGAAAATAATCGCTCATGTGCGCTGACAGGCTAATATTGGTCCGAGTGGAATGCGATGTTATATCGCACTCCACTCGCACAGTTTTTCTCGCCGTGTGGCTTAGGCCTTATAGAGAGCCTGGTGTGGGCAGGGGCAGCACTCTGAACCCTCTGCTACATTACTAAATCTAAAGCTAAAAATTCAGATTGTGTCAGAACAGCTGCAGCCAGTAATCTAAGTGATACACAGTTGTATTCAGGATCTCTTTGCCTACATCATGCTGCTCTCAGATGAAGTAGCAAAAACCTGCTGACAGATTCCCTTTAAAACGAAGTAGCGATTTACTGTTTATATACAATTCTTTGCATGTGATTGGCCATATTATCCTTGTAGAGCGTGACTAATTTTTATCAATAGCTTGCAAATTTTCCTGACATGCATGGGAAGATACAAAAATATGGACGACGCTTTGAAGTTAGCTAATTATTAGTTATACACTAAGTTACAGAGGCGAGTGATAAAGTTGTGTGGAATGATGCAGAATATGTTGGTGCCATTTTGGTGGCCATGCCACACACCAGGCGTCTCTATACTATGTAAATAAATGTTGCCATTTAAAGGGATTGTTCCATATACTTCTGTAGGAGTGCACAGCTGCCCTGCAATTCAGGAGGTGGTGCCCTCCTGCTCTATTGAAACTTCCTGCTGCTGGTCCAAACTGTGCACTGACACTGCAAGTGGAGACAGCTATGCCTCTGCAGCTTCAGAACAGCACTTACAAGCTCTATTGGAAAGAGCTTGTAAGTGCTGCCTCCTTGGCTAAGAGAGTGGCTCCACTGATAGACAGCAGTTGTGGCCTGCAACAGTAGACAGTGAATTGCAAACAATATATTTTTAAAGAAAATCTGTCACCAGGATTTTGCAACCTCATCTGAAAACAGCATAATATAGAGAAATAAACCCCGATTCCAGCACATAATGCTATCTGATCTAGATGTAGCAGTGCTTAGAAAGCTAACTTCGCCCACGCCCCTGATTAGCAGCTTTCAATGTACACTGTATACTCATAGTAAGCTGCTAAATCACGGTGGAGGTGAGGTTGGACCAGGAGGCACAGACCGCTCCCCACCCATTGTCTGTCCCAGTGTCTGTGATTGGTTGCAGTTAGACCGTGCCCCCACCCTATGTGACAGCGTGTGACCGATGGTTATTGGGAGCCCCCCAGCCTAAAACTATCAGCCTGCAGCTGCCCAGAATTGTTGTATCCATTAGATGCGACAATCCCAGCACTTTACCCAGCTCATCCTGATTGTGCTCGTTCGGTGGCAATTGGGAGTAAAAAGGGGTTAGTGACAGCTGACATCTGCCACTAAGCCCTAGATCAGTAATGGGAGGAGTTTATGAGACACCTCCATTACTCAAAGATTCCAAATATCTGCTGGTCGTCCATTTCTACATCCCTGAAATCAGTGTCTCAGTCCCTACATCCTATTGCCCTCAGATTACATAGCAGTAACCTGCTGACAGATTCCCTTTATTAACAAGTAATGTTTTACAAGTAATTTTTACCCTTTTAATGGTAGTGATAATAACCCTCTAACTTATTAGCTGAATGTAAATGGCAAGCATTGTTCATTTTAGGTTTTATACAACAAATATGATATTATATGACGGGATGACGCCTACAATATTTTTTCTTATAGCAGGATAAGGCACAGCCACAGTGTAAGAGATGTTGAGGTGCTCTTGTAGGTTTACACACCATATGTCCAGAGAATTAGAGACGAGGCACTCTCAAATGGTGATCGAAACAAAGAATTCATTCCATAAGTCTTAAAGCAACATGTGACGTTTCGGCCAGGTGGCCTTCATCAGACAACTTGTTATTAAGACGGTCAGTGTAGAGGTAAAGGCAGTGGTATCCACCACTATGCTGCATGATGCAGCATAGTGGTGGATACCACTGCCTTTACCACTACCCTGACAGTCTTAATAACAAGTTGTCTGATGAAGGCCACCTGGCCGAAATGTCACATGTTGCTTTAAGACTTATACAATATTTTTATGACTTTCGTGTATGAATTTTAAACCTCCATTATTAATTAAAAAAAAAGAAAAAAAATTGATTGTGCAGTCCTTCCATCCTCCAAAAATGGAACAACAATCCTCCATGCACAGATTACTGATTGATGTCAGTGAAGGGCAGGTTATGACTGGTAATGAGCTTTATTACAGCCCCATGAGGATGTGAAATAATGGCAGACCCTGAATGCAAAAGAAACTGAACAATTGGGAAGGTGTAAGGAAAAGTTAACCGGAAAACAATGTAGTTTACTTTACAAGACTGGGTCTGGATGTATGAGCATTGCGTTATCCTCAGAGGAACTGAAAGCGGATATCCTGCGCACAAGCCGATCGCTGAATTACGGCTGTCAGGAGAACTTATGATCTTTCAGTCACTCAGGACATGGGTATCCCCAGCGCTGAGGCTGAAATAGCAACTGGGAAACAGGATTCTGACAAATCCCACATGCCGTAGATGCCGAGACCCATTTCAGAATCAGCAATTCCTCTGGGCACTGAGAGATTCAAGTTTCATGGGAAAATAAACCACAAAGAAAATTATCCAGATGCTTTGGCAACTCCCAGCATAACAGACACAGATTGCCCCATTGTCACTGCAGCCTGTAATTGAAATTCCCAAGTTTTTACAAGTTCCCATCTCAGAGCAAAGAGCAGTGAAATGTCAGGATTTGTATAGACATTCACATAAACCCTGCTTTCCAATAATTCATGTTTAGCTTACATCTAGATTAGGAGATTTTACTACTGACAAATCGGGAAGAAGAAGAAAAACTCTGCAGGGCTTCAGATATTGAGCTTAAAGCCTGCTTTACACCTTACGATATCACATACGATATCGTATGCGATCGTACCCGCCCCCATCGTATGTGCGGCACGTTCAATTTGTTGACCATGTAGCACAAACGATTAATTGCCATCACACGTACTTACCCTTCCATACGACCTCGATGTGGGCTGCGAACGTCCACTTCCTGGAGTGGGAGGGACATTCGGTGTCACAGCCGGCCAATAGAAGCGGAGGGGCGGAGATGAGCGGCACGTAAACATCACGCCTACCTCCTTCCTTCCGCATTGCTGGCGGGAGCCGCAGGATGTAGGTAAGATCTGTTCATCGTTCCCGGGGTGTCACACACTGTGATGTGTGGTACCTCGGGAACATTAAACAACCCGACGTGCAATTTTAAGGAAATGAACGACGTGTATGCGATGAACGGTGCCGATGTGCGTCACTTACGACGTGACCCCGCCGACACATCGTTAGATTTGTTGTAGCGTGTAAAGCCTGCTTTAGATTGAATTATAGGTTCAATTCCTACCATGGGACACTTTATATTAGATATCAATAAGCACATCTGCCGGCTTATTATTGTAACTTTGATGTTGTATACAAGGTGGCAAGGTGGAAATTATTCTAAGACCGGTGTCACACTTGCAATTGCATCACATGTATCTCGCGTGAGTTTCGCGGTGCATCACCCGGCACGGACTCACTCTGCTCACAAGAGCGGGTCGGCTGCATACAGATGCATGGAACTGACCCGCTCCTGTGAGCAGCCGACCCGCTCCTGTGAGCAGCGTGAGAGTCCGTGCTGGGTGATGCACCGCGAAACTCACGCGAGATACATGCGATGCAATTGCAAGTGTGACACCGGCCTAAGGCTGCGTGCTCACAATCAGGGTTCACAGCGTTTTGGATGCAGCATTTTTCAGCTGTGTCCAAAATTCTGCATTGTACAGCTCAAGCACGGTGGATGGGATTTCTAGAAATCCCATGCCTACTGTGCGTGTACTGCACGCAGCGTAAACTGACCTGCAGTGCGGCTTTCCAAAACAGGCATGTCAATTCTTTGCTGCAGAGTCGCAAGCATTCTCCGCAGGAAGAACAGAAGAGAGAGACCGCAACTGCACGAGACAGGATTGCAGGCACAAGCAGCTGCAGTCTTCTGCGGAGGAGATTGGCGGCCCCGAAGATCAGAACCTGCCGTGTCCAGGATGCAGCGGGTCCTGATCATGTGCACATATCCTTAGTCTAATATTTATATAAAGCACGAGCAAGAGAGGAGCACTGTTGCAAAAAATGGCTACTTTTCTTTACTGCCATGCACTGCAGGGTTTCTAGTAGAGATGAGCGGATCTGTGGAAGTTCGGTTCGGCAGGTGCAGCTGAACTTTTGAAAAAGTTCAGTTTAGGTCCCGACTTGACCAAAAACCCCAACGGAAGTCACTAATTGGGCAGTTCGGATCTCTATCCACATGCAGCCAGCCATAATCAGATCGCTTCCATGGAAGGGTGGGCAAGGTTTTCCCCTTATTATTACTTTTTTTGTGGGGTGCACACTACATCCGATCACTCTGTTACCCCCAGTGAGAGCCGTTCATACACTGCAAGAGGCTGGCACTGGGCTGAGCACCGAGCATACCTGAGCACAGAGATGCTCTCGTGAGAGGTTTGCATAGATAAAGCACCCGACCTCTGAACTCAAACTCTGTTGTTTTTTTTGGCAGATGCCGTGTTCGGTATGGACGCCGAATCTCGAGTTCGCTCATCTCTAGTTACTAGTGATGAGCCAGTAATAAATATTTAGGTTTGGATCATTCAAACCAAATATCTTGTATTATTCCAGTATTTGTCACGCATAACAAACATAATGCAAGTCAATGGAAACCCGAGCATTTTTCTGGAATCTCTTCAAGAAAAATGTTAATGATCTGAATCTTTTCTGGAAACTCAAGAAAAATGCTCGGGTTCCCCGTTGGCTTGCATTAGGTTTGTTATTCATGACAAATACTGAAATAGTACTAGGTATTCGGTACAAATAACCCAAACCCAAGTATTTGGTATTAACTCATCACTAATGGTTACCAATTCATTTAAGCCCAAAGAACACTCAGGAGAAATGGCCATGCCATTGGTTCCATAATTGATCCATTCTGCACTGCAAGTGAAATTGGACGTTACATACCAAGCCTAAGGCATCAAATAGTGTCTACAATGACCATCAGAAGGAGTTTGCACTGGGCTATGAGCTAGATGTCCAGCTAGACATACTATCATGGTGCAGAGCAAGACAGAAATAGAGGTCCATGCTCTTTAGTGCAGAGTCTCGTGCCTTGAATGCGATGATATCCGGAGACTGGTCTGTAGACCCTTCATGAGTGACTGTCACATCAGTCCTACTCCTGGATTATTTGTGAGGTGACAATGTGTAGTAACCGAACCTCTCTAGTCTTCATTTTATCTATGCTACCAAGTTAGCTTTCTAGTTGCATTGGTAACCAGTGGTACGGCCATTTCTCAAAAGGGTTCCAGGAACTGTGCTTTAACACAAAACTGCCAGGCCGCATATTGCTTGTGCTACTCTGAGCAAATTACACGACCTAACTGTGCTACCGTGACCTAAAGAGTCTCCAGACTTATCTCCCATTGAGCACATTTAGGACGTCATTGGTTGGCAATTGCCCAAGTGCATTCACTGTGGCAGAACATTCCTCAGATAACCATTAATAACCTCATTGGTAGCAGCCAAGATGTGTAAGTGTGGGGATTTCAGCTGCCACTCACACTCAATACTGAATAAATCGAGAGGTTTTGAAATCCTTGTTTCCATTTTCATAATTTTCTGATCATGAACATGTATCCATACTGTGCTTTCCATAAAGCCATGACTTTTCCCCATTAAAGCTTAAATATATACACATATATACACTAAGTATATATATTTGTCTGTATGTATGTTGATGAACCTACCTAAAAAAACAAATGTGGCAAAGTCTAGTACATGTCGTAGTAATCAAAGCCACAAAACCAGTAGGCCTTAGCCAGCTGGGAAGAACCCAATATATTTTCTTGTTGAAAATTGTAAATATTTGTTCCCTAAAACAGTTACAATGTAAACCATTTGCCTTTTTTCTTATAGTAAATTAAGATTTAAACAACCATGATAACATGAAGAAGCTGGTGCCTCCATGGGTCTAGTGCCTCCATGGGTCCGGTGCCTCCATAGGTCCAGTGCCTCCATGGGTCCAGTGCCTCCATGGGTCCAGTGCCTCCATGGGTCCAGTGCCTCCATGGGTCCAGTGCCTCCATGGGTCCAGTGCCTCCATGGGTCCAGTGCCTCCATGGGTCCAGTGCCTCCATGGGTCGAGTGCCTCCATGGGTCCAGTGCCTCCATGGGTCCAGTGCCTCCATGGGTCGAGTGCCTACATGGGTCCAGTGCCTCCATGGGTCCAGTGCCTCTAAAACGAAGACTGCTGGCACATGTGGGGCTTATTGGAATGGCACAGATGTGTCCATCTATACAATTTTACAAAATTTAGTTAAATACTTCAATTTCTCATGATACAAAGAAATCACAAATTACAATATGTCAGCCAAAGCCTCTATATCCTGCAATTCACATTACAATCACATATAATAAACATGTCCTAACATAGTATAGCACAATCATATTCGTTAGTTTGTCTTCTTTCAAAGATGGTCAATACATGACAGTCATCCTGAAATATGTGATACCAAGAGGAAGGGTAAAGGGCACAACTTCCAGTGAGTTCCTAAAAAAACCCCAAAACCCTTTTAAAAGGCATTTATGTCTGCTCACTATTGTGTGTCTACCTACGCCGCTCTGTAACTGACCAGATCTAGTAATAAATACAGGGCACCTAACTTGCACATCCCTAAAAGCTTGGCTGCACTTCTATAATGCAGCAGAATGGGTTATTTTCTTTAATTTTCTTTATTAGATCACTGTATATAGCTGGAAATTAAAGGGTTTTCCTGGATTATTTTTAGTGTACAGGCTCTATGTAAAAATAAGAGCATTGATTTCACAATTACAGCAAACCATCACTAGGCTCATGTTGAGGTAAATGGTATGACTCCGCTAAGGCCAGTGATTGGCTGCAGCAGTCATGTGCTGTGGTTGTGATGTCATCACTGTAGCCATGTCACCAAACACCAGGTACGCCAGCAGTAACGAAGTGCTATAGTATCAGGAAGTAAAGGGTATCTTCAACCAGATCAAGAGACATTGGTGTACCATTAGACCACACAGCTGCTAGCTATGTGGCTCATGAGTTGGGAGGGCACCTCTCCCCCCTTCCTCCATGCTAAGGATGTCACATGGAATAGGGAGCATTCAGAGTCCCATCACAGGAGGCGTGATCACATCACTAGATCTAGTCTGCTGCGTCGAACCCCAGTCCACACATTGCCCACACCAGAGCAGTGCATCTAGAAAATGGGGCTAAGTGAGATTTTCTTTTAAATTTTGTCAATTACAACTTATGTGGAAGGGAGAGCTGTGGGGTGGGGGTCATACTGCGTGGGAGTGTTGTGGAGGAATCTTCCTGTGTGTGGGTTGTGAGGGTATCATACTGTGTGTGGGGGTCTGTAGGGCCACTATACTATGTGGTGTGAGGTTGTGAGGGTATCATACTGTGTGTGGGGGTCTGTAGGGCCACTATACTATGTGGTGTGAGGTTGTGTGGGTATCATACTGTGTGGGGGTCTGTAGGGCCACTATACTATGTGGTGTGAGGTTGTGTGGGTATCATACTGTGTGTGGGGTCTGTAGAGCCACTATAATGTGTGTGGGGTTGTGAGGGTATCATACTGTGTGGGTGGCTGTAGGGCCACTATACTGTGTGTGGGGTTGTGTGGGTATCATACTGTGTGGGGATCTGTAGGGCCACTATACTGTGTGTGAATTTGTGTGGGGGTCTGTAGGGCCACTATATTGTGTGTATGGGTATCATACTGTGTGGGGGTATGTAGGGCCACTATACTATGTGGGGGCAGTATACCATTTGAGTAACTGAGTGGAATACAGTGTGGATGGTTGTGGGTGTATCATACTTTGTGGGGATGTGTGTAGACATACTGTGTGGAAGGCTGTGAAATGCATCCTTCGGTGTGGGGGTCTCTGGGGCCATCATACCCAGTTGGGGGTCACTGTGGGGGGCCTTAATGAGTGTGAGAAAGTATCAAACTGTGGGAGGTCACTTTGGGGGCCTCATAATGTGTGTGAAGGAAGCATGGGAACATAATATAGCACTGTACATTATGTGGCCATTGTTGTGAATAGTCATCCTTCCACGTCCAGTGTGGGTGCCCCGGGTGCCCCTGCTCCTGAGGGACTCCTCGCTATGATGTCCTTATAAGTTACCAGGCGTTTCTTCATAATTATAACTCTTTTTTCACATTAGAACGTAAAAACAAAATACAAATTTTCGGGCTACATTTTTTTTTTGTGAATCTGCTGATGCTGTGGATAAGTGATATTTGGAAACATTAAGTGCGCAAAAGGGAGCATATGCAGCCTTGCAGTACATTAATGGGGTCTTTCTTCTGAGACCACACAGAATGCAGTAAAAAAATCCTGTACAGCAGTCGGCATTTAGTGTATTTTTGGCAAAAGCGATAATGCTGACAACACTGTGAGACCTTTGTTTCCAGATGCTGCGCTCCTACATACAACATACCACACAAAACAATAAAAAAAGATAATGGAATTAGCACAAAGGTGGACAATAGACGACCAGATGACTGTGGGATTATACAGCACAAACATCACATTGTGCTCCAATTGTGTGTTCTTCCAGGAACGGTCTAGTGCCCACTGCACTGTCTGGAGCAGCACAAGTTTCCCTACTGACCATTTAATATATTCAACTGTAAAAGCACCACTCTGGCGGGTTTTTTTTGTACTTTAAATGTAAGTTCCTGGTGTCATCACCTTTTTTTCTGTGTCGCAACAGTCCTGCAGCGCCATCTTGTGCCCATAATTTTTCACTGGTCGGAAGTCAGAGGTTACGTCACAATCGTTCAATACAACTCTATGAGAGCCAGAATAAGGTTCTCATAGACCTGTATTGTGTTGTGACCTCAGGCGCTTTCCATGAAACACTGGAGCAATCAGCAGGTCAAAAAGTGCTCAAGACCAAAACTGATAACAGATGATGCTGGAAGGTAAATATAAGGCAGGAGCAGGGGACATAAATTTAAAGAACCACTCCAATTGTGAAATAAAAAAATGCTGGAGAGGTGCTGTAAGGTCAAGAAGACCAGACGATAGAAGGTACATGTACACTGCAAATTAGCACAAATGAGTTTAGCAATAATTTAATCTTCAAGTCTAAACAGGCTGTTGATCACTCAAAAGGATGAGCAAAAAGTTTGTTCGGGTTGAAATTATCTTTTGTGCGGCATAAAAGATAATCATTCTCGGCAGCGCATTGGCCGATGCAAACAGGACTCGTGCTACAAAGAACAATGGCAGCTTATCAGCACAAGACTTGTGCTGCAGAGAACAATACCAGCGCATGCGCACAGGACTCTTGCTGCAGAGAACAATGGCAGCTCATGCGCACAGGACTCGTGCTGCAGAGAACAATGGCAGCTCATGCGCACAGGACTCTTGCTGCAAAGAACAATGGCAGCTCATGAGCACAGAACTCGTGCTGCAGAGAACAATGGCAGCTCATGCGCACAGGACTCGTGCTGCAAAGAACAATGGCAGCTCATGAGCACATGACTCGTGCTGCAGAGAACAATACCAGCGCATGCGCACAGGACTCGTGCTGCAGAGAACAATACCAGTGCATGCGCACAGGACTCGTGCTGCAGAGAGCAATGGCAGCGCATGCGCACAGGACTCGTGCTGCAGAGAACAATACCAGTGCATGCGCACAGAACTCGTGCTGCAAAGAACAATGGCAGCTCATGAGCACAGGACTCGTGCTGCAGAGAACAATACCAGCGCATACACACAGAACAATTATTTCAGATCTCAGTGTGCATCTGTGGAGCGGTCTAGCTGTCTAAACAGGATATTAAATGATCGCTGATGTGAATTGTTACCAAGCAGTGTTTTTTTTAACACCGCAAATTCAGGTGGCGAATTGCACCCTTTGAACTTAATGTTGTATGATTTTGAAAATCTGCACAAATGTAGAGTATTTGAGAACTTCATGTATAGAGGGCGATCACTTGATTAAGCCCACTATCAATCAGCTGTAGAAGGAGTCATTGCTATATCTCTAGAGGCTAGCAATTCCAAAGCAATTCAAAGGCATGGATTTTAATTAGCACCATGCAATGCATCACTTCCCCAGAAGAGGCGCTGTAGAAGAATTAACCACTTGTTATTGCCCTCCACTGCAGGTCACAGCTGATTGCTGGAGACCTTCGCAGCAAATTAATGGGGATTATAAAAATATAGACCCTTCAAAAGTGACCTGGAAGCATAAAAATGTCATCTAATCTGCAAAGTATGTATATTATATACTAATGTATATGAAAAAACTCCATTTAAAGAAATCAGTCAACAGGTTTTTGCTATATAATCTGAGAGCATCATAACATAGGGCAAGAAAGCCTGATTCCGGGGATGTATCACTTGTCTGCTTGGTATAGTTTTTATTGAATCCCTGTTTTGTTTGATGCAGCAGAGCCAAGTCTTCTGGACTGCGTATAACCCCGCTAACTGGCAACATCCTATGTACACTGTACATTATCAGCAAGCTGCCAATCAGTGGTGGGGGCGGAGTTACACAGATTAGCCTGACTGGCTGGCATGCCAGAGTAGTCCTGTAGTGATAATCTCCTGCTGCTAAAATACTTATTGTATTGAAACTACAGGATACAGAACACTAAATGATACATCACTGTAATCAGGGTCTCGTGCCCTATATTATGCTAATCTCAGATTAAATAGCAAAAACCTACTGACTTTTTTTTATATACAGTTTCCTGTAAAAACTGATGATTTCATTCAGTTTATATTTCGCAACAAAGTTCCTCATGTGATTCTGCCCTTAACTTCGGTTTCCGTCCCGTGCTTGAAACTCAGGTCATCGGCATATAGAATTTGCCAATAACAACATTATTTCTGGATCACATTGCTCAGTAAAATTTAAAAAAAAAATGAAATGTCCATTGACTAATCAGTACGCTAAGGGCACCAAGCTAAAAATATAATGGGTCTAAAGGGCAATGTTTATTCTTGATAGCCAAATCGGCATAAGGAGACTTATAGGCCATGCAATGCTCCTCTGGGAAATTAAACAAGCAAACAGCCTCTTTACAGAGGGAGAGAACTGGAACTCTAGTGCCACCTACTGGAAGTAGCAACCCTTAAAGTCAATAACGACCCTTTAACAAGCCTTGCCGCACAACTTGAGATAAGGCAAAACATCATTATGAATTAATCTGTCTAATCTTTCCTTCACCTGAAGCTTCGGCTTGTTGCCCTGGCCCCCATTATTGGCTTGTCTGCTCCTTTTTTTACAATGCATTCATTGTGCGAGAACAATTAAAATCAAATTTAAAAGATAAAACAACCATATAGTCACCTACCAATCCCCACTGCTGTATCATACAGCTGTCTGGGTCTCCCACAGATCTATTTTCATCCAGTATAGGTGGCTTGTGACTGTGTATGGAAGTAGAGGACGCAGAAAATGCAGTCAGGTAATACGTCACAGTGTCTGCATATGAAGGTCGCCATCTGCTGGTCAGAAATGATAGAGAGAACAAGCAGGAACTTGAGAGTGAAGAGCATGTTTTAAGAGGGAAGAGATTGGAAAATACGTCAGCTCAGGAAACAGCTGTGACGCAGATACTAAATATAAAAAGCTCGGTAGGGCCGAGAGCGGAAGGAGTCGGCACTTGGACCTGTAGCAGAACGTTCGTGTAAGCAGTGCAGTGGGGTTACAGCGAAGGTTCCCAAAGAAGATCAGAGACCAGATCCAGAAGCAGATCCAAGACCAGTTCCAAGAGACACCCAAGACAAGACCTCAGAGAAGATCCGAGAGAAGGGAGAGACGAACAGGCCGTAGCGGAGGATCGGCTGTGTGAGCCGTCGCTTCTTGCGTGAACGTTGAGTAACCAGCGGGGACTGAGGCGGTGTGTCAGAGAACGAAAGTGGTCAGCATATCGAGGGTGCAGAGTAACCCACCAATTAAGACTTGTGGAATAGTGGGTAGGATTGTAAACACTATTAAGGCCTGTGTGACATTTTGATTAGCCTAAATAGTGACAATGGTGATGGGTACAGTGGTGACACTGACATTTCCTGGGTTGGCGTGTTCAGACTAACACATTACCAATGGTAAGAGTTACTTTATGATTAACATAGAACTAGAACGTGAAAATATCATTGTATTGATATCCTATGTGTATGAACTGCTCTATTTTACTTGCTATATAATCTGTTTCTTTGGTATTTTTTTCATTACTCCTTTACCCTGAGCTGAAGATATCTTATCTTTGTGTAAGTGACTAAACCATTTTGCTTCAACTATTATGGACTCCTCATTGACTGCACTGTTGCATTCTTGTACCTGTTAATAACTGCAGCGCTCACGCATCAATCCTTGTAGAAGTGTGAAAAGAAGAAAGGAAGGAAGGACAGAGTGTGAGTGAGAAAGGAAGGAAGGAGGGAGGGAGATGAAAGAGGGAGCGGAAAGAAGGAGAGAGAGGAAGGATGGATGGAAGGAGAGGGGAAGGATGGATGAGACGAAAGAGGAAGAAAGAAGAGAGGAAGAAAGGAAGGAAGGAAGGAGGGAGTAGAAGGAAAGAGAGAGTAAAAAAGGAAAGAGAGAGTAAGGAAGGAAAGAGAGGAAGGAAGGAAAGAGAGAGGAAGGAAGGAAAGAGAGGAAGGAAGGAAAGAGAGAGGAAGGAAGGAAAGAGGAAGGAAGGAAAGAGAGAGGAAGGAAGGAAAGAGAGAGGAAGGAAGGAAAGAGAGGAAGGAAGGAAAGAGAGGAAGGAAGGAAAGAGGAAGGAAGGAAAGAGGAAGGAAGGAAAGAGAGGAAGGAAGGAATGAGAGGAAGGAAGGAAAGAGAGGAAGGAAGGAAAGAGAGGAAGGAAGGAAAGAGGAAGGAAGGAAAGAGGAAGGAAGGAAAGAGGAAGGAAGGAAAGAGGAAGGAAGTAGGGAGAGGAGGAGGGAAGGAAAGAAGGAGAGACGGAGAGACGAAGGAAGGAGGGAGAGGTGGAAGGAAGGAGATCTGAAAGAAGGATGAGAGGAGGAGGGAAGAAGAGAGGAAGGAAGGAGAGAGGAAGGAAGCAGGGAGAGGAGATAGGCAGAAGAGAGGAAGGAAGGAGAGAGGAAGGAAGGAGAGATGAAGGAAGGAGGAAAGAGAGAGAGAGAAAGAAAGAAAGAGAAAGAAAGAAAGAAATGCAAAGCGATCAGTGGAAAACTTGGTCAGAAGTAAAGAGAAGCATCTTGCAATTGACAGAGGAAAACGAAGTTTCTCAATTGTTAGAGCAGACTGACCGATTATTTTAACCCCTCCCTCCTGCCCCTTTAATCTACACACTCTGGATAGGCTTTATTGGTGTCCCTGTGTTGGCACACACCCTGGTGGCCTCCAACAGCTACAACCCTTCTTCACAGTACAGGCAGATGGGCCATTTGAGCACCACACATTGAAAACTGATTTCTAAACAATAATAAAAACTTTTAAAATCTGCGTAATCGCGTGTTCAGTCTCATATTGAAAAACTTTTATTTTTTTTGAAATTTTACTTAATGTTATTCAAAACATTTGGTCTTAAAGGAGCAGTGTAGGGTCCATGATCTACGAGCCTTAGTGACCACACACTCTCTTGGATTTGCCCGTCCTGAGTTTGCGCTATAGGCGTCTCATCATCATCTCCGGCTTCTTTGCAGTCTGATCTCTTGCGTATGATATATTTGTAGTTTTTTTGCCTATATTAGATTACAATCATGCCCAATATCTCTGTGGAGGTTGCAATGCCCCATTTTTTTGTCTAGACAGCACCTTACAGATGGAGCCAGCCATGGGGTACTGTGCTATATCCATTTCAAAAGAAACATGTAATTTGTAGCACGCAGACTGTTTGGTTGCAGATCACTGAGCAAATCTACAAACAGGCTGTTTAGGATTTACTGTTCTCTCAAGCAGTAAGTAAAGCATTCCTTCCCAGGTCTCCCAGGAAAGTTATTCCACACGTTTAGCTGCACTAATGAAATTCTGAAAGGGCTGAAAATGCAGCTAAGCGCTCATTTACATTTGACAGTTTACCAAGTGGAACACGTGTAATGAATCCTAGGTTATTCTGCTCTTTACGGCTGAGAATTTGCTATTCTCCACCCACTGATTGCTGACCATGTCCCTGAGGGCATGGATTAAACTTTCTACATTGGACCTAGGTCAAACAGGACATGGCTACTTTTTATTTTTATGTATTAGATTTAAGGGAAAATACTGGTATATGTATAGCATGGATACTTGGAGGGATTATCACAATGTAACAGGCTTTTTAGTACCACAAGTCTTAAAGCCCATTTGTCTTTAAAGGGAACCTGTCACCAGATTTGGCCCCTATAAGCTGCGGCCACCACCAGTGATCTCTTATATACGGCATTCCAGATACTGTATATAAAAGCCAAGGCCGTGCTGTAAATGTAAAAAGCACTTTAATAATATTCACCTAGGGGGGTGGTCCGGTCTGATGGGTGTCGCTGCTCTCCAGTCTGACGACTCCTGTCTCCGGACTGGCACCTCCTCTCTGTGGTTATCGCTATCCTCCTTCGACCCAGCCCTGTCTGGATGACGTGTCCTGCATCGTCCACACAAACCGGCATTGCGGTCCTGCGCAGGTGCACTTTGATCTGCCATGTTCCAGGCAGATCAAAGTATTGTAGTGCGCATGCGCGGGTGATCTTTTACCTGTCCTTGTGCCTGCCAAATCTTCCAGTCACCCAGCCAATCTTAAAGAGGTTGTCCACTAATTTAACATTGATGGCCTATCCTTAGGATAGGTTATCAATGTCTGATTGGCCGGGGTCTGATGCCACGCACCCCCATTATCCAGCTGTTCTCGGTGCTGGCGGCGGCATACTGTAGCTGGAAATGCTCAGTTCCGGAGCTGCCCCGATACCGGCTTTGGCCAGGTACTACACATGCCACTGCCACTATCAGAAGATGGGGAATCTCCAGAACTGAGCATTTCCGGCTGCCTGCTGCCGCCTCCGACACATTGAACAGCTAATCAACAGGTATCAGACTCTGGCCGATCAGACATTGGTGACCTATCCTAACGATAGGCCAACAATGTAAAAGTAGTGGCCAACCTCTTTAATGCAAGATGACCAATGTGTTGAACGTGGTCGCATTAATCCTTTTCCATCTAGGAGAAGGTGTTGTCATGTTCCAATGATTTTACACAAATATCTCTTTCTAGAACAATCTGCTTGTCTTTGTAGAGCATGCACAGTTGTTGTATACTATCTGCCGGGAGTAAATAAGACACACGAGATAGACATCTCTAGCGTGTGTGTAGAGTAAGGCCAACAAGCCCAGATGCCGCAGATGTTCCCGTAACCAAAACCACAACATTTATTGAAACATCCTTATTCTGCACAAACAAATTAAAGAAAGAAAAATAAAGTGTTAAAGGATGTGAACAAGCCGGCAATAACTTGTGTATCTCCTCCAATGGAACAACAAACCGGTAAATACTGTAAAATACTTTGCGGATGACTATGCCAAATAATCCGACCCAGGGAACATCTGCTAGCAACATAAAACCGGCAATTACGCTCTTACACAGAACATAAAACGGAAAAGCAAAGCTATAAACAGCAACATCCTTTATACGAAAATTATGTATAATTATATAATTATTAATAATCGGAATATTCTTCCATTCACATTAATCAGAATGTTTTCCTGCCCGAATCCAACCGCTGGGCGATCAGCTGAAGATTCACAACATCCGTCCACTGGGCGATAAGCTGATCGTTCACAAAAGCCGGCCGCCGGTAAAACAGTAAAAAAACAAATCAACGGATCGTTTTTTTGCAGCATCAGTCACATCAGTTGTGCCACTATCTGCAACGCATCCATTGCATCAGACACACAATTGATTGTGACTGATGCAAAACAACGCAAGTGTGAACATAGCCTAAGGCCCTTTCACACAACAGTTTTTTGCCATCAGTCACAATCCGTTGGCTCGACGGATCCATCACAGATTGTGGAAAAACTGATGCCACGGATCCGTTTTTTGACGGATCTGACTAGCGGATACTAAATAATAAATTGGAGCATGCTCAGTTAAAAAAAAGCGGACTCAGTTACCGGATTCCATCATTTGATGGATTATGACGGATCCTGCGCCCATTGGCTTCCATTCTACCAAACGATGGACGGCGACGGATCAGTCGCTGTCCGATTTTTCGAGAGACAAAAAAAATGTTGCTTTGTCCGTTGTCTCTGTCCGCCAGAAAAACAATTTTCGACGTCCTAAATGGAAACCTTAAATGAGTGATGCTCATCCGAAATCTGCTGCAACAGAGAATTTAATTATCAAAATAAATTATTAAAAGTTACAAGAAATTGCAGTATTGAAATAAACTGGTGACGTCTAATACATGTCTCAGGATAATATGCACTGTGCTTCTTGGTTGCAATATCACTGGGAATTTCGTCACATTGTTGGCTTTTCTCTATTTTATAGTCACATTAATAGGGTGACCTCAGCATTACATTTCTTTTATTTATTTTTTTTTAACTCGCTTATATAAACGCCATTAATTCCGCAGCGCTTTACAGTTTGATTTTTTTAATAGCTATGCAATAAGTATGACACTAAAAACACTGCATGTGAACATCAGTGTTATTCCCCTTAGACATTTATGGCTCATCCTTGCTCGACTATGTTCCGAAATCCTTAAGAAGTGAATGGAGAGAGCTGCTCATACGGGATGGCCATGGCGCCGCGCCTTGTTTAGCATCCACAGCTGTGTACTTTTATCAGCAGCTGTGCTTGAGCCCCCAGTTCCACGTAAATGAATGGGACTGAGATGCGATATAGTGCATAGTCACTACCGAAAGGATAAGCATCAATATTGTAGTCCTGTAAAACCCCTTTTACTCCCTGTGTCCTTTTCCATCAGTATTTTGAAAGACCAAGTATTTTTATTAAGCCTCGACAGCTGTTTTTGTACGAATGTCTTATGTGTCCCATGACATTGCTATATAATTACACAATGCATTCCTGAGAACCCTGTATAATCAGATAACATTGTCATATCATTACAGTGGAAGACTAGATATAAGTCTATAAAGTATATACTACCCAACATTGATTATAGTGACCCAGACCATCCATGGCGTAACGTGAAAGCTCATGGGCCTCAATGCAAAATCTCCAATTGGGTCCATAATAATATCAGGCTGCTCATATCACCCAAAAAGTAATTTTTCAACCCTCCTGAGCTCCAGATCCCAGGTGCAACTGCAATCCCTGTACTTGCTATGGTTACATTCCTGCCGATTATGCATTTCCAACATCTCTGATCTCTATTTTATAGTACTGCGGGTCTTTTACAGTTAAGGCTCAAGCAGGCAACTATATTTTTGGTTCAAGAGCTAACCATCAAAAACTGAATTGCCCTCGGACCAATGTTATTCAATGAAAAAGTGCAGAGGAGCATTTTGTTCTCATACCAATAAGGCATGTAAAAATAAATAAATTTGCAAGATGCACAGTTTGCTTCTGAGAATGGAAAGACACTCGCGCATTTATGTCTTTGGGCACGAGAAAGAAAAAAAAACAGATCGCAATAATATATCCTAGTGTGGCCAATTTTCACAGACTGACATAATGGAGAAACTTTTTTTTTTTTTTTAATTCTCCACCATGGAAAATAATAGACCCCTCTCTGATCAGATTCTGACTAGCATAATTGGACTATTTTTCTCGGATGGAGAATATATGGTCTAGTTAACTTACCTTATGGCTGATCAGGATCAGGCAGCAGTTTTTTTAGCAAAAAAAAAAAATATATAGTTGTGCAGACAGACTACTTTTTAGAAAAAACTGATTTACAGCTGGATAAATGTGTTAAACCATTGTATTCAATGTGAACAGATCAGTTTTAAGAGTCAGCAGTTTTTAGCAGTTTAAAAAAGGATCAATTTTTTGTGTCAAACGGATGAGTACTGGACATGTAAACTCAGCCTAGGCCTCCTTCACACGTCCGTGTCTCCGGCACGTGTTTGGTCCGTTTCCTCACGTGCCGGAGACACGGGCACACGTAGACACATTAAAATCAATGGGTCTGCACCCACGTGCGTGCTTTGCCATGGAACGTGTGGAGCATACGTGTGCCCATGTGCTCCACACGTAGACATGTCCATTTTTCTTCGGCATCACGGGTGTCACATGGACCGCACGGATGTGATCCGTGTGACACGCACCAGAGAAAACACACGTGCCTGTGAAATAAAAAGAATTTCTATTCTCACCTTCTCCGGTGCTGCTGTCTCTTCCGCTGCTGTCACTTGCTTCCCACCCCCGCTCATTATGCTCATGAATATTCACTCCACTGCAGGCCGGAAGCTGCAGCAGAGAGGATTCGGCAGGGCGGGAGACCGCAGTTCAGCACCACGGACAGCAGAGCCAGGGACAGGTAAGCAGACAGTTCCTGTTCTCCGTGTGTTATCACAGATAGCACACAGAGAACACACGTGTGCCATAAACACAGCACACGGAGGGAAAATCGCACCTTAGACACGTCCATGAAAAACGTGCGTGATTTTCATGGATGTATGAAGTGGGCCTAAGGCTGGAGTCACACGTCCGTGCATTTAATGCAAGTGTGTGACAGTCCATAGGGCAGGTCAGTATGTTTGTTCATATGCATGTTCTCTGTGTGCTATGCATGACACATCTGGATAGCACACGGACAGCATGAACTAGTGTACGTACTTGTTACTGATGCTGCTGTCTCCGGCGCTGCTGTTACTTCTGGGTCTGCGATCAGTGCAGTGAATATTCATGAGGCATAATGAGCGTGCCTCGGAAATAACAGCAGCACAAGAGACTGCTAAGTAAAAAAAAAACATATATATATTTTTTTTTTTTTTTAAAAAAGGGACATGTGTTTTCTCTGGTACGTTTCACACTGATGTCCCACGGATCACATTAGTTTGCTGTCCGTGTGACACCTGTGCTGACGGCAGAAAACGGACATGTTGCCAAGTGGAGCACATGGACTCACAGTCCAGGTAAAAACATGGACGTGTGCGCAAATCCATTTAATTTATTGGGGCTACATGTGTCCGTGTCTCCGGTACGTGTGGAAATGAAAACGACACGTACTGAAAACAAGGACATGTGAAGGGGCCATTAAGCCGGCGTTACACAGTACGAGCGATCCCACGAGCGATCGCACCCGCCCCCGTCGTTTGTGCGTCACGGGCAATTAGTTGCCCGTGGCGCACAAAGTCGTTAACCCCCTGTCACACGCACTTACCTCCCGGACGACCTCACTATAGGCGGTGAACATCCTCTTCCTGAAGGGGGAGGGACATTCGGCGTCACACAGCGGCTGGCCAATAGAAGCGGAGGGGCGGAGATGAGCGGGACGTAACATCCCGCCCACCTCCTTCCTTCCGCATTGCCGGCGGGACGCAGGTAAGCTGTGTTCGTCGTCCCCGGGGTGTCACACGGAGCGACGTGTGCTGCCTCGGGAACGATGAACAACCGGAGCACAGAAGGAGGACCAACATTTTGAAAATGAGCGACGTGTCAACGAGCAACAATAAGGTGAGTATTTTTGCTCGTTCACAGTTGCTCGTAGCGGTCACACGCTACGATATATCAAACGATGCCGGATGTGCGTCACAAACTCCGTGACCCCGCCGACATATCGCCCGATATATCGTACCGTGTGACGCCAGCTTTAGTATGAATAAAGTGGTATCATCTACAATACCCAAGGAATCTGCCACGCCAACCTAGTTTTCTGCAAAAATAGAATTTTATTAACACAACACTGACTCGTGTTTCAAAATCAAATCAAAGAAACAAAAACAAGAGTAATCATATCAGAATGACTGACAATGAGCGTTTTTTGTCTTACATGTACTTGTTGCACTTTATTCTTCATCTATTATGAAGTAAACTATGAATTACTATAACCTGATGTGTTCCCCCATCTCATTTTGTGAAAGCCTGTGGTGTGATTTGGCAGATTACTTGGGCGCTGGAGATATTACGACTCCTTTGGTCACTGGTGTTTTTGTGGTTTGAACAACTAACATCTAATAATTGCGACATCTTTAATTATAGGTTGTAATAGCGAGTCCAAGTGATTTCACTACTATACTAATGTTTCTTCCAGAACATGTTGTGCGTAAAAGGATTGACTGGTCTCAGTAAATTGATGATCTATCCATAAAATAGGTCGTTAGTGGAGATCCAATACCGGGCACGGCACGATCAGCTGTTTTTAGCTCTGATCGCCACCAGACAAACACTTTAAACATCACTGTATAGGAAAAAGGAAAATACACAGGAGTTGAGCTACAGTATCAAAATCCCCCACTAGACATTGAAGGAAGCAAAGCACAGCTCCATTCAAAATGCTTCCATCCGGCTGCCACCACAGCTTATTGCTGGGAGTGGTGGGTGTCGGACCCTCACTGATCGGATATTGATGACTTATTCTACAGGTTGGTTATCAATACACTGATCGGATATCCCTTTTAATTTCTTGTATCTGTCTATATATAGTATATGCACACTAGAGATGGGCAAGCACCAAAATGCTCTGGTGCTCGGTCCTCAAGTGGAGCAGGTCCATCTCTCTGAAAGGGCTCAACTCAAGTAATTGAAGGGAGCCTGTCAGGTGCAATATGCACCCAAAAACCACGAGCAGTTCTGGGTGCATATTGCTAATCCCTGCCTAACTGTCCCTGTATCTAGTAGCATAGATAAAGAGATCTTTAGTAAAAGTATTACCAAAGATCCTTTATGAGGCCAGGGACTAGTTGCAAGGGCGTTAGTTTCCCCCGACTAGTCCACCCTTTCACCATATTGGCACGCCCATAGAAGCATGCTAAGATACTATTCAATACCCACTGCCCAGCGTCATCAGCGGTGACCCGCGTACCTGTGTCCATTGTCACCGCTTCAGAATACAGACTTTAAGGTCAGTGGGCATGATAAAGTCATGACACTTCCGGTCATGTGCAGTAGTATGAAGCCGGTTGTACGTGTCCTGGCTTCAGAGAGGTCTCGTTTGTGTGACCGGAAGTGTCGGGACTTCTGATCATGTGCATTGACCCTAAAGCCAGTGTTCTGATGCGGTGATAATGGACACAGACACGCCTGCTCATCACTATTGTACACACATTGATCAGTATGAGGTTTTTCTGTTGCAAAATCTTAATAGCAACTGTTTAAAAGTGTCTTAAGAGGGCTTTACATGCTACGATATCGTTAATGTTTTATCGTCGGGGTCACGTTGTTAGTGACGCACATCCGGCGTCATTAACGATATTGCAGCGTGTGATACTTACCAGCGACCTTAAGCGACCTCAAAAATGGTGAAAATCGTTCACCATGGAGAGGTCGTCCCAAAACCAAAAATCGGTAATGGTTGATTATCAATGTGGTTCGTCGCTCCTGCGGCAGCACACCACACATCGCTGTGTGTGACACCGCAGGAGCGAGGAACGTCTCACCTGCCGCCGGCTGTAATGCGGAAGAAAGAAGGTGGGCGGAATGTTGCGTCCCGCTCATCTCCGCCCCTCCGCTTTGATTGGCCGGCCGCTTAGTGACGTCACTGTGATGCCGAACGTCCCTCCCCCTTGAGGGAGGGATTGTTCGGCAGTCACAGCGACGACGCCTACCAGATAAGTGCGTGTGACGCTGCCGTAGGGATAATGTTCGCTGAGGCAGCAATCACACGAAATCGCATGCACGACGGGGGCGGGGCTTTTGCGTACGATATCGCTAGCAATTGCTAGCAATATCGTAGCGTGTAAAGCACGCTTTAGTTTATGGAAATCTGCCATAAATTTGTCCTACATACTCTCCACAGGTCATCTTTTCTTCCATTACTAAAGTATGTAAGGTATTAGCAGCAACATCTGGAAGTAGATGGTAAATATGCCAGTCTGAAATCATGTTTCACAAGCAGGGGCTTGTACGCCGTATTCAAGACTGACATGATCCTTCAACCAAATATGTAAAAATGTGTTGAAGGCATTCTGTAGGGAGTGTACGGAGTGTACGGGGCTGTATCGGGAATGCCCCGGGCTGCTAGGGGTAAGGGTGACATAACAGTACAGTCATTTTACTAGATTAGATAAATCTATCTGCAATTAATGTAATCATATATACTACGAAAACAGACCAGAAATATAGATACCAGGTTCACGCTCAAGGATGCCATTACCACCACACAATACTAGTCTATGCCATCAAAGAAACCTAATCCATTGGTGCCACTTCAGACTGCAGAAATTGTAAAAACTCAATTTTAATGCAGATAAAAGGAAAATATTAATTTTGTAGGTCAACTTTATAATCCTTGATATCCCAGTATGCTGGGTACCAAAAGGATTAAATGACAAAATGTATAGATATGTAAATATAAGGACAAATAGAGGCACAGACCAATGGCGAAACACAAAGCTTGTCGGCTTAGATGCAAAATCTACAACATGGTCCCAACTATGAAATGTCTATTGTAGCATTGGTTGTGTAATATGGACCAAAAGGGACAATTAATTACCCCTCCCCTCCCCCAGGCATCAGGACCCAGAGGTGACTGCAACCCCTCCATCCACTATAGTTACACCCCGGACTCAGACATTGCATTAAAAGCAGCTATAGATCAATGGGTTAAAATAGAAACGTCTGTGACCATTGTATTTGGTATTAGTTTTATACTATTCTTTGCACCTCATATGCTTCACTATTCTGTGTTATTCTGAGCTAAAATAAAATTGTGGTATTTCCTATTGTGACATCCTCTTATTTATTGTAGTAAAGATAAGAGCAGAAGATAAAACAGGCGCTGCATGCCAATCCATCCTCCTATTTTTATCAACTACCTCCTTCGTGCTATTATGCATTCTGGACATACATATATTGGGGGTTTTTTTCCTCATTTATTATTGGCTGCCTTCTTTATATACCAGATAACAGTTTGCTTGTCTATAGACATCTATATAAAACTTATTGGATGGTTATATTTCGCTACTTGTTAAAGGGAATCTGTTGAGTGATTTAGCACAATACTAATGTTATCTTTATTTAGGGCTTAGGGTACCGTCTCACTAAACGACGTACCAGAGATTCCGACCACGATACGACCTGGTCAGGATCACTGGTACGTCACTACAGGGTCACTAGTGAGCTGTCAAACAGTCAGATCTTCCCAACGACCAGCGACTCATGTAACGATGCTTTGCTTGGGGTAAATATTGGTTAACTAAGCAAAGCGCTTTGCTTGGTTACCCGATATTTACCCTGGTTACCAGTGTACACCGCTTACAGGCTGCCAACGCTGGCTCCTTGTATACGTAGCTAGGGTACACATCGGGTTACTAAGCAAAGCGCTTTGCTTAATTACCCGATATTTACCCTGGTTACCAGCGTGCGCTGCTTACACAGAGTCGGTGCTCATTGGTCTCCCACTGTCAAACAAGCCGAGGTGTGCTGCACAGCAGGAGACCAATGAGCAAAAAATGAACCAGAACAGTGTGTAACGATCAGCAATTTCACAGCATGGGCCAGGTCGCTGCTTAGTGTTACACACAGCGAGATCACTGATTAGGTCACTGGTAAGTCACAAAACCTGTGACTCTGCAGCAATCTCGCTAGCGATCTCGCTATGTGAGAAGTACCCCTAAGGCTATGTGCACACGGTGCGTTTTTCGCGGCGTTTTTGCGCGTTTTTCGGGTGCGTTTTTTGCCTCAAAACTGCATGACTTTGCTTCCCCAGCAAAGTCTATGAGTTTTCATTTTTGCTGTCCCCACACAGCGTTTTTTTTCAGCTGCGTTTTTGTGGTGACCACAAAAACGCAGCATGTCAATTATTCCCGCGTTTTTCACTGCGCTTTTCATCCATTGAGTTCAATGGGATGTTGAAAGACGCAATGAGAAACGCAAATAGCTGCGTTTTGGTGCGTTTTGGTGCGTTTCTAAGACCAAAAACGCAGCTATAAACGCAGGAGGTGGGTAGTAAAGTGACGTGTACAGGAAGAGGATTCCTTCTGTCAGTATAGACAGAAGCGTGAATCCTCCCGGTACCGTCACCGTCGCTTCCACCTCCCGTCCTGTGCATGTCAGCTGCCGTGCGGCGCCATGTACAGGCAGGAGATGGAAGCGGCTGCGAAAACAAAAGTTAACAGTAGAAAAAAAAAAAAAAGTTATACTCACCTGTCTGCAGCCTCCCAGTGCCATGCCCGCTCCCAGCTCCTCTCACGGTATCGCCACCCCCGCTCCGGCTGTGTGCAGACGGCCGGGAAACCTCCGGCTCCGATGGATGCAGGACCTGGCGATGGATCACCTGATGCAGTCACCTGACGCATCAGGTGATCGTAAGTATCGCGATGACGCGGGCGCCCGGCCGGTATCAGCGGATGCGTCAGGAGACTTCATCCCTGATAACCGGCAGCTGCTGCAGCGATCGGACGGGATCAGACTCCCGCCCCATCGCTGCAAGAGCTGCCGGTATTCAGCACATAAGTGAGTATTATTATTTTTTTTTTTTTTTTTGGCACTGATGCATCAGCTGATTGTATAATCGGCTTTTATACAATCAGCTGATGTGTGATGGGATTCAGGCACTTGATCCTGACACATCATCTGATCGCTTTGCCTTCCAGCAAACCGATCAGATGATATTGGATCCAGATTGGACGGCGCGGGACCCTGACCCAGGATTACTGCGGAGGGGGGCTTCTTTATTTCAATAAAGATGGAGTCATTAATTGTGTTGTGTTTTATTTCTAATAAAAATATTTTTCTGTGTTGTGTTTTTTTTTTTTATCTTTACTAGAAATTCATGGTGGCCATGTCTAATATTGGCGTGACACCATGAATTTCGGGCTTAGGGCTAGCTGATAATATACAGCTAACCCTAACTCCATTATTACCCGGCTAGCCACCCGTCACCAGGGCAGCCGGAAGAGTTTGATACAGCGCCAGAAGATGGCGCTTCTATGAAAGCGCCATTTTCTGGGGTGGCTGCGGGACTGCAATTCACAGCGGGGGTGCCCAGAAAGCATGGGCACCCTGCACTGTGGATTCCAATCCCCAGCTGCCTAGTTGTACCCGGCTGGACTCAAAAATTGGGCGAAGCCCACGTCATTTTTTTTTAAAATTATTTCATGAAATTCATGAAATAATTTAAAAAAAAAGGGCTTCCCTATATTTTTGGTTCCCAGCCGGGTACAAATAGGCAGCTGGGGGTTGGGGGCAGCCCGTACCTGCCTGCTGTACCCGGCTAGCATACAAAAATATGGCGAAGCCCATGTCATTTTTTTTTTGGGGGGGGCAAAGAAATCCTGCATACAGTCCTGGAAGGAGGATGCTGAGCCTTGTAGTTCGACAGCTGCTGTCTGCTCTCCTGCATACACTATTGGATGGAGGATGCTGAGCCTTGTAGTTCGACGGCTGCTGTCTGCTCTCCTGCATACACTATTGGATCGAGGATGCTGAGACTTGTAGTTCTGCAGCTGTCTGCTCTTCTGCATATGCTGAGCCTTGTAGTTCGACAGCTGCTGTCTGCTCTCCTGCATACACTATTGGATGGAGGATGCTGAGCCTTGTAGTTCGACGGCTGCTGTCTGCTGTCCTGCATACACTATTGGATCGAGGATGCTGAGACTTGTAGTTCTGCAGCTGTCTGCTCTTCTGCATACACTAGTGGAGAATGAAGAACACATTGAAGAAGGAAATGACATCAGACCTTTTTTTTTTTGTTCACTGATAAAAAAACGCATAAAGACGCAGTGAGCAAAAACGCAGCAAAACGCAGCAAAAAAACGCACCAAATCGCGGCAAAACGCGTGCGTTTTTTGCCGCGTTTTTTCGACGCAGGTGCGTTTTTGTGCGTTTTTCGCGGCCAAAAACGCACAAAAACGCAGCGTCAAAAAAACGCAGCGTGTGCACATAGCCTTAAGGAGACCTTTCAGGATCAGTAAGTTTTATTGTTCTACCTTATCCTGTTATCTTGCTGTAAGCTCCATAGAATTCAGTATCTTTTGCACACTAGTCAAGTGTATGTAAATACAATTTGCATATTCACTCCTCGCTTCCACCCACCTCCCAGAGCATTCACTATCACTGCTGACAGGTGGGATGGAGTATGGGTGGGACAGCAGTGCAAATTCAGTTCAGATTTACTATGACTGATGCCAGCCCTGAGAGGTGGGAGGAGGGAGCAGTGACTATGCAGTTTGTATTTACATATGTTTGACTAGTTACTATGTCACACTGAATTCTGCTGAGCTTACAACAAGATAACCGGAAGAGGGAGAGCTATAAAAGTTACTGATTCTTAAAGGTCTCCATAAGCCATATTTAATTTAGTACTGTACTACAAAATCTCCTGACAGATTCCCTTTAATTGTTTATAAGACTATATAGACCAACTGCTCAGGTTCCTCTGGGGACGTCTTTGATTATCTGCACTCTAAATTTAAATTTTTGAGCATTGCTGGCTCTACTGTTCTCAGGGGTAATTATTCCCCCTTGTTACTATGGTCTTTTTGTTATTTCATGCATTATTTCCATTTCTGAATAATGAGGCCTGAGGTTGTTTCTCAAATTTTGAGCCTAAACATTTCATGGGCTAATTAAAATCCTTTTAGTCACCATCTGACTTTAGCGTGCTGCCTCAATTTTTTTGCATTTGTATACAATCGTTTTAGCGATAACCCTGAAAATGTTGCACCCATTTCTGCATGAAAAGTGGCTTTTCTAGTTTTCGCTCTCCATTTTTTTTTTACTAAAGATATCTTTATTGATACTCAGTGGGCAATTTAGTTTCCTTATTTCTGTTCAACATTAAAGACTTACAATGAACCTGGACTAGTCCAGCTAATAACTGCTCCAAGCCCTGACTTTCTAGTAAACACACACGTTCAGTCTGGATAAAACTCTCCTAATGGATATTGGGAAGGACATAATAATATTACGGGTTAATATAGGGCTAGATTGATTCTTCCGTGAAAGCCCCCATAGATTCAAAGCGGATTCATCCATCTCCTCACATTGGTATACAACCAGAAATCTTTTAGAAAAAGAGTCAAACTTTACATAACAAAATCCGGCAGTGACCCCTCTTCTTCTTCTATGACCCCTCTCCCCATGACTTCCAGCGGCTCATTAGCTTTCTGTCTCATTTCTAGCAGTCATGAGAATGGCCAGCACGATACTATTTGACAACATGTCATTTCATAGAGTTAAGCAGACATTCAGCAGGAATTTTCGATACAAGGTGAACATTATGAGGGCTGCTGGCATGTGACGAAGACGTAAGTTATTTAAGCTGGGCATGGCTGTATCCCAATGGTTTAACTCTTTGTTCTTTTGGAAAGATTTGTGAAAAATCACAACTCTATAGAGATTGTGAAGAATCAATTGTCAAGTAATTCTGAGAAATCAAGTAACAGGCTGAGTTACATAGGTAAATCCTCTTGAACTGTTCTAATTCCTATTGATATGTTATTTGTCCAGGGTGGTTCTGTCACAGGGGTGTAGAGATGGAACAGGTGCTCTTATGCTGACCCTTTGACTGCGGCCCCTGTGCGGTTCCTTAGCTCGAAGGTAGACTTGATGGTAGCCAGGTTCGAGCTTCCAACGTGGCCCTGTCTCCTGTCAAAGCCCTGATACTACTCCCCCCACCCCAGTAACCAAAACCCCACAAATAATCACACACAAGGGTAAAACGAAAACTTGTGCACACTGCACTCAAACACAAAAGGAGGGACAGTGTGTGAACTGGGGAGTAACACAAAAGGGGTAGGAAATAACTACACAACTGGAGAACTCACAACACCACACTGAACACCGCATGACAGGTTCTGGTTTTAATAATATACAAGGCCTCCTATTATCCAAAGTCAATGATGCCACGTCCAGCCGTATGTGGAAAAACACTGATTGTAATCCTGTACATGGATGGAGTCTTAATGTGGCAATGATCCTGATTGCAATCGCAGCCTCAGAATCCTCTTTATAAAATTGTTAATTGTGCAAATGTACCTAAAAAAATAAATAAATAAATAAATGGACTCTTGTCTAGTAAAGAGAATCTTAAAGGGGTTGTCTCACATTTTAGGCCACATTGCCTCCCGGCTTTCCGCACATGATAGTTTGAACTAGTGGTATCATTGTGGCGAAGACCAAAACTGTGCACATATTGGATACTGCCATAAGCAGCTTTATGTCTGCACTGAAGCTGGCCAGTAAAGCGATCTAGACGCCTTCGGAGCAGCACTTATAAGCTCTTTCCTGTAAGAGGTTGTAAGCGCTGCGCTTCAAGTCAAGTCACTGCTTATAGACCACAGTAGTGGCCGTTAACGCTAGACAATGAGCAGTAACCAATAAAGTCCCTCCGACCTGGAGAAGTAAATTGTAAAGTTGCTTATTTGCAATTTTTTTTAATTTGCAATGGAGAATAAGCCTTTAAAGGGTTAAACGCAAATTGTCATGAGACATTAAGACCATTATTGCTAGCTGCGAAACAGGAGGCGGACACCCATAGCAGCCTTTGTTGCATCACAATTTTCCCATGACACTTTGTTGCTGAGTAGGAGTTTTAGGAACTTAATTGTCACCATGTTCTGTGCAGATGTTATGGCAGATTGACAAATATAGCTTTTTTTTTTTATCAAATTAGTAGAACAAAAGTACACAGCGACTTGCCCGTTCAAGTCAGGAAAAGTCAATTGTCCAGTGACCGAGTCTAGTAAAACGTCTTTTATTCAGCAGCAGTAAATATAGATAGTCTGATAATCTGAATAAAGCCCCATACACATTGGATTAATTTCAGGCGGACCATTGACATCTACGGGCTTCGCCGACACTGATGTGTATGGGGAACCCCGGACTTTCACATTATAGGTCATGTAGGAGGAGAGGAGGATTGCTTTGTTTTATAAAGATATAAGCTGCTGCCGGAGATATCTGGCATGGCCTCTCAGAGAACACAGGAGCTCTCGGCCAACAGATCTCTGAAGTGTATTCACCAGGAGCGTAATGATCGTGGTCGTAGAGCCCGCAATCAGGCCCGGGGTACCAGAGGCCCGCCAACCCCAGTGCATGCTTCAGCTGGATGTGTGTCCGAGTGTGCACATCCAGATGAAAAGCATTGTAGCACAGAGACCTGATGGGTTCCTGAGTTATAATACAAGCTACCGTCTGGCAGCTGATGCCATCAGTACCATGGCTGGGAACGCATGACAGTGACGTCATGTGCCATGGCGCGCACTCTGCTGGCCACTGTATGCTGGTTACAGAGGATGCTGAGTGATGTGGGAGAGGAGGGAGGCGAGTAGTGGGGTTTTTTTTACGTGTTAGCGAGAAAGGGGACTATATATATACTAAGAAGGAGCCCAGGATAAGGACATATATACCAGGATGGGCCCATGATGGGGACATACATACCAGGATGGAGACACATATACCAGGATGAGGAAATATATACACACATACCAGGATGGGGATATGCATAAATAACAGGATGAGCCAAGGAAGGTGACATACATACCAAGGTGGAGACACATATACCAGGCGGAGGACATATGAGTCTAGGATAGGGACATACATACCAGGATGGGGGCATATATACCATGATGGTTATGTACATACATACAAGGATGGATCCATGATGAGGACATATATACCAGGATAGTCCCAGGATGGGGACAGATACATACATTTATCAGGAAGGGGGACATAATTACCAGGAAGATGCTCAGGATGGGCAATACTAGTACAGGATGGGAGACATTACTACATAATGAAGGGGAAAGGGTGGGGCAACCCTGAATGTCTTTATAGGATTTAAAATGCTACAATGGGCCATACATGTGACCAACACACAGGTTGAGAAGGAGCCCCAGGTCCTAGTTGCACCAATGGTATTCACTATAATCAGGGTATCTTTCCAGTACCCATTAGATGGATTTCCATACGTCTCCATGCAGAATTAGTCAGCCCCTCCATATAAATTATTCTCTAGCGATTCCACATCTTTGTAAAAGGTGCCCACATACTTTAGACTTCATGATAAACAAAACAAGGAAGCCGCGGAGACACCATCACATTTCTCAACGCTGGCAGGTAACTAGCCAGGTCTTTCACCGGGAAGGAAAAACCACAGGAAGGGCAGTCTCCAGTCAAGAAAACCACCTATGCCAAAACATGGTATCCATCCACAGACAGCTGTTTCGGGGTATTTGCCCCTCATCAGCGTGGAGTAGGAAACTGGCTAGTGGGAGCAATGCCTAGTAGAAGACTATATAGGTAAGGATAGTTGACTTTAGAAAGATCAAGATGTTGATCTCCCTAAGGTCAACCATCCTTAGCTATTTAGACTTCATGACAAAAATGGACAATTTCAACTAAAATATTAATGTTGGCAAATGTAACCCTTATTCAGGAGTTTGGACAGAAATTGGCTGTACTTAATTTTTTTCTTTCATCGAGAAATATCTTTCTTTGAGCGAACTTCCCCAGAAAGAGTGTTCATTTTTCGTCGGTTGTCATTGAAGCAATGCAAAGTATGTAAAACAGCAGAGGAGCAGGTACCAAGTGTTCCTCTTCTATTTTCCACTAAGTGAATCTGCGTCTCCACAAACAAAGCTAAAATGTTGGGTGTGGGCACAAGAGTCATTGTTGGCCAAATCTTGACAGTTTAGAAAGCGGAGGTATAAAACAACCCCAAATCTTACATCAAGGTCATTCATGTTCCAGCAGGAAACCTCAATGACTGCACTTAAACAAGTCCCACCTTGCAAAGTCTATGAATGGGAAGCTGTCTGCATCTTACCAGCTGTAGGGAACAACTTATTGTATTGTATTCTGCTTTGGATGATAAAACATTTACTGTTTGCGATCTGTGAAGTAACGCCAAAGATTTAGTAACTTATAAAACAATTTTTTTCCTTATAAAAATAAAGTGTAAATGAAAACACGGCATTGTCTATTCTTTACCGTCACAAAAAATCCTTACCAAAAAGCTCTGAACTCAACATGTTGGGGCATTCTCTGCAAAAAGTACAGTAATTAGTATTACTAATAAGATTATGACTTGTAGAAGATAGATTAGAGGAAAGTTCAAGAAAGTCATTCACCTTGAAGATGAATGTGGTTGCCCCTTGAGGACAATCACTTCAATACAACTTGTTAGAGATATTGACTTCCCTCTGACAGATTAGAGATGACCATATTACATTTGCCATATAAGACCATGTGTAAAAAAAAACCAAAAAAACCTAAATATCCGTGGGATAGAAAAGAGATCCTATTCAAGCAGCTGATCGATAAAGTGACTTCTAAGAAAAAAGCTGTTCTGAGGGACAACACATTTAAATACCTTTAAAATGATTTTTGAAGACTATTATTGATGGCCAACTCTAAATGTGTAGGTTTTCCGGACTTCTGATAAAAGTCTGCAGGACTCTATGCTCTATGACTCCAGACTTCTGAATCCAAATTATTAAGGGCTTGTATTAAATTAACTTATTTTCATTAACTGAATTTTTTCCTCTAGATCAAGGATGTCATGCTTAAATACACAGAGGGCCAAAGTTAAAAACTTGGACAAAGTCATGGGCCAACCTAGTCACAGTCCTTCATACAGAAAAATGGGCCTTGCATAGTCCTCTATACAGAGTAATGGGCCCTACATAGTTTTCCTTATAGAATGGTCCCCACACAGGCCTCCATACAGAATAATGTGCCCCACACAGGCCCCCATACAGAATAATGTGCCCCACATAGTCCTCCATACAGAATAATGTGCCCCACATAGTCCTCCATACACCATTATGGGCCCCACATAGTCCTCAATACACAATTAGGGGCCCCACTTAGCCCTCCATATAGAATAATGGGCTCCATATAGTCCTGCATACAGAATGGACTCCACAATACACAATAATGGCTCCCACATATTGTGTATAGAGAACTATGTTAGGCCCGTTATTGTGTATGGAGGGCTAACGGGCCCCACATAGTCCTCCATACAGAATAATGGGCTCCACATAGCCCTCCATACAGAATAATGGGCTCCACACAGCCCTCCATACAGAATAATGGGCTCCACACAGCCCTCCATACAGAATAATGGGCTCCACATAGCCCTCCATACAGAATAATGGGCCCCACATAGCCCTCCATACAGAATAATGGGCTCCACATAGTCCTCCATACAGAATAATGGGCCCCATATAGTCCTCCATACAGAATAATGAGCCCCACATAGCCCTCCATACAGAATAATGGACCCCACATAGTCCTCCATACAGAATAATGGGCCCCACATAGCCCTCCATACAGAATAATGGGCCCCACATAGCCCTCCATACAGAATAATGAGCCCCACATAGCCCTCCATACAGAATAATGGACCCCACATAGTCTTCCATACAGAATAATGGGCCCCACATAGCCCTCCATACAGAATAATGGGCCCCACATAGTCCTCCATACAGAATAATGAGCCCCACATAGCCCTCCATACAGAATAATTGGCCCCACATAGTCCTCCATACAGAATAATGGGCCCCACATAGTCCTCCATACAGAATAATGGGCCCCACATAGCCCTCCATACAGAATAATGGGCCCCACATAGCCCTCCATACAGAATAATGGGCCCCACATAGCCCTCCATACAGAATAATGGGCCCCACATAGTCCTCCATACAGAATAATGAGCCCCACATAGTCCTCCATACAGAATAATGGGCCCCACATAGCCCTCCATACAGAATAATGGGTACCACATAGCCCTCCATACAGAATAATGGGCCCCACATAGCCCTCCATACAGAATAATGGGCCCCACATAGCCCTCCATACAGAATAATGGGCCCCACATAGCCCTCCATACAGAATAATGGGCCCCACATAGCCCTCCATACAGAATAATGAGCCCCACATAGTCCTCCATACAGAATAATGAGCCCCACATAGTCCTCCATACAGAATAATGTGCCCCACATAGTCCTCCATACAGAATAATGAGCCCCACATAGTCCTCCATACAGAATAATGGGCCCCACATAGTCCTCCATACAGAATAATGAGCCCCACATAGCCCTCCATACAGAATAATGGACCCCACATAGCCCTCCATACAGAATAATGGACCCCACATAGTCTTCCATACAGAATAATGAGCCCCACATAGTCCTCCATACAGAATAATGAGCCCCACATAGTCCTCCATACAGAATAATGAGCCCCACATAGTCCTCCATACAGAATAATGGGCCCCACATAGCCCTCCATACAGAATAATGGGTACCACATAGCCCTCCATACAGAATAATGAGCCCCACATAGCCCTCCATACAGAATAATTGGCCCCACATAGCCCTCCATACAGAATAATGAGCCCCACATAGCCCTCCATACAGAATAATTGGCCCCACATAGTCCTCCATACAGAATAATGGGCCCCACATAGTCCTCCATACAGAATAATGGGCCCCACATAGCCCTCCATACAGAATAATGGGCCCCACATAGCCCTCCATACAGAATAATGGGCCCCACATAGCCCTCCATACAGAATAATGGGCCCCATATAGTGCATTGTGTGTATATTTTTGCAATTCTTTTGATATGATTTCATATTCCACACAATTTCTAGCAACTTCACCAATAAATAATGAATCAATTTAACAGGAAGATTGTTTTATGACACGCAATGTCTGCCCCTTCCATACAGGAAGACCCCCGGTGGAGCAGGATGTCCCCAGTGACCTGTAGCCTTTCCTTAGTTTATGCGATGTGCGAGGTCACATCGGTTTAGAATTTGTCACATGCTTAAATGAAATGAAAAATACAGACTGCGCAGTTTATGGACAATTCACCTTCAGCTTTTTTATTGGGCAAGAAAGACTGGAGCAGGGCTGAGATTGTCATTTACCATATTAAACAAAAAACACCCACGAGTATTACACTAAATGGTAAAGTAACCTCCGCAGCACCTGACAAAACAGCTCCTGTTATATCTGCACAAGGCTGCAATTTACAGAATGTTTTTTTTTTATGAGAATGATAAAAAACTGAAGCTATAATCCAAAAAAAAAAAAAAATAAAAGTGGACACATTCTATAAGCAACCACAGCATTTACATTGTCTGGTATCGTCAATAAAAACCTGCAAAAGGTATAAAATAAAAAACTTTTAGAGACTGGACGGAATCAGTGAAGTCACTGGATCCTGCAAAAGCTGGGAAAATCTAATGGAATGTTTGGAAAGTGCAGAACATCCGTTACATCACTGCCATCTAGTGGTCAATAATAAATCAGTCCCAATAGCGTTTTTTTTTTTGTTTTTTTTCATCCAATAGTATTTTGGACTTAATAATAATAATAATAATTATAATAATTTTATTAATTTACATAGCGCTAGTAATTCCACAGCACTTTACATACATTGGCAATACTGTCCCCATTGGGGCTCACAATCTAGAGTCCCTATCTGTAGGTCTTTGGAGTGTGGGAGGAAACCCACGCAAACACGGGGAGAACATACAAACTCCTAGCAGATAGTGTCCTTGGTGGGATTTGAACCCAGGACCCCAGCGTTGCAAGGCTGCAGTGCTAACCACTGAGCCACTTCATCTGTAATCTAAAATGAATGGGTCGGAAACACAGAACATGTATAATGGAAATATGTGCACCTCTTTGGTGGTCCAGGCCTTGATTTACAAATATTGTTGCAAAGTATTGGCTTAAATACTGACAAGTAGGGCGGCACGGTGGCTCAGTGGTTAGCACTACAGTCTTGCAGCACTGGGGTCCTGGGTTCAAGTCCCACCAAAGACAACATCTTCAAGGAGTTTGTATGTTCCCCTCATGTTTGCGTAGATTTCTTCCAGGTTCTCCGGTTTCCTCCCACCAGGGTCGCACAAACAGGACTCTAGTCCGGGGCTCCAACATAAGGGGGGCCCCTTCATGCTTCATTTATTGGCGTGTGTGTGAGGTGTGGAGGTGGAGCAGGGATGGAGGCGGAGCTGGGGTGGAGTCTCAAGGGGTCCCCAAAATTCTGCCAGTCAGGTGCCCTGAAATTCCTAGTGGCAGCCCTGCTCCCACACTCCAAGACATTCATAGGGAGTTTAGATTGTGAGCCCCAATGGGGACAGTGTTGCTGATGTATGTAAAGTGCTGCGGAATAAGTTGGCGCTATATAAAGAACTTTGGGACTTGCTTGAGGGCAGTGCGAGACATTTACTTGCGTCATTTGTAGATGTAGCAGAGGTCTGCAGTGATCTTTGTTGCAGCCAAAGCTGCCGTACAGCTGCAGCCCAAAAAGTCTACAGGCCCTGGTATGTCACCTTTCCTTCAGTTCTATAGTAATGAATCTGGACCAAGCAGATTATTATGATTTTACACAAAAACTACATTAATACGATCCTGAGGACTGAACAAACAGAACCCGCCCAGTTTTCTCCTTTAAATTCATTCTGATGATGGATTGCGAAAGCAAATTACATAGAAACGCGTTGAACCCCATAATAAGAGTGACTCTATAGCACAATGACCGTTTTGTCAACACTTGAAAGATGATCTTACTCGTGGGTAAGTTTGGGTTTTCCATGTGGGAAATTCCCTTTGTATAAGCTTCATGTAATGGAACAGGCACAAACACGAGCTTATAAAACACCATTCTCCAGGGGAGACATTCTGTGAAGAGAACGGTAAAATCAGACGTTTTCTACAGACGGCTAATCAGCTGATCACCGTGTCCTGCTACTGAAATCCCACCGGTCAGTTATTATAGGAAATCTCCACCTGGCAAATGAATATCCACACATGTAATGTATGGAAAAGCCAAGTGGCATCTGCTTTACATCTCTCCCAGACTCACAAATAAGAGTTCATGTGACCTCTACAAATAGGAACCCCTACAATATCCATAAATAGGACCCCCTACAATATCCACAAATAGGCCTACAACATCCCTAAATAGGACCCCTTACAACATCAACAAATATGACGCCCTACAACATCCACATATAGGACCCTTATGATATCCAAGAGTAGGACCCCCTATGATATCCACAAATAAACCTACAACATCCCCAAATAGGACCCCCTACGATGTCCACAAATAGGATTCCCTACAACATCCACAAATAGGACCCCATGCAACATCCACAAATAGGACGTCCTACAACATTCAAATATAGGACGTCCTAAAACATCCACACGTCCTAATACAGCACATGAACCAGGGGATGATTTATTTATGGGAAAACTCATTTAATATACTTGACCTGTATATATAGGAATCCTGCCATATTATTACTGTCTAACAAAAGGAACATGCTAAATTAAAGTTCTGCCAACTAGTGGTGACAAACAGTACTGCATTGCTTACATTTTTATAGGGAGATTTTTTTTTCCCCATCATTATTATAGCGCCATTTATTCCATGGCACTTTACACGTGAAAAAGGTATACATAAAACTAGTGCAATAATCATGAACAATACAAGTCACAGACTGGTGCAGGAGGAGAGAGGACCCTGCCCACGAGGGCTCACAGTCTACAGGGGATGAGTGAGGATACAGTAGGTCAGGGTAGAGCTGGTCATGTAGCGGTATAGTGAAACGAAATAGGTTACCCCTTAGACCCCCTGTCAGAAACCGCTCACCCAGAAATCAGATCTCCTGGTTTGGCTTCTTGTCCTATGTTATGTGGCACGGCTCATTAAAGTGTCAATCTTCACTTTTAGGATTACTACTTCCAATAGGGAGCACAAAAGTTCCTATCCCTTTCTGAATATTTTAGTTGCATAGTTACATTTTTTCGAAGTATTTTATCATTCGGACGTGAATGTATGTGTTGAACCAGGCTTGAAACGCGTAGTGTTTTCCGAAAAATTATTTTCTAATGTTTTTTTCATGATCCTGTGTTTTGTTTCTCAGGATGTGAACACCACACAACGGCGGGCCCTGCTGGCAAAGGATTCCCACACTCCAGCAAGTCTGCAGGAGGGAGACGGAGTTAATTTATGACTGGACACATCTTTCTCGACAAGTTTACTTTATTATAAGAAAAAGATTTTTGTCATAATAGGTTAAACATTTGCCATCCATTAGCTCAGCCGCCACATACTTTCCCATACCCCACTATCAATGATTAATGCTGTTCTCCAACAACCAGACTAGAATAAATATAAAACTTTGGACAGGGCGGACAGCTGGTCCAGGCAGATGCACCACTTGTGAAAAGAAGGATTAAGGCTCCGATTGAGCAGAAAACACTTCAGATGTGTGGACACCCCTATAGATGGCCAATCTTTGCTTTAGATTTGTGGGTCTATTTCAATGACACGCTTTTCATCTTTAGAGCTTAACTATGTCAATACCAACACAGAGATCTGCAGTTCACACAGGGGCCGGGGCATGCCTACTGTTCATCGGGGATGATAAGCGGCCTCCTTCTCACACCTTCACTAAGTAGTAATAATTTATCTCCAGAATGAGCCTATTGTGGAGGTGTCAGGGGCGCGCTCACCGAATCCCACACCTGAATGCAACGACTTAAAATTATTCTTTGATTCATTATTATGTGCTCAATTATGCATTTCTATGCATTCAGTTTACGTAGGTGTTGTGAATGTTAGTTTGGCTGCTGGGAGGCTCCCTCTGGTGGCCAGGAATGGTTTGGACTTGGACCAGGTGTGTTGTGCAGTGGGTGTTTCCTTTGCTAAGGGTACCTTCACACTTTAGCGATGCAGCAGCGATCCGACCAGCGATCTGACCTGGTCAGGATCGCTGCTGCGTCGCTACATGGTCGCTGGTGAGCTGTCAAACAGGCAGATCTCACCAGCGACCAGTGACTAGCCACCAGCCAGCAGCGACGTGCAAGCGACGCTGCGCTTGCATGGAGCCGGCGTCTGGAAGCTGCAGACACTGGTAACTAAGGTAAACAACGGGTATGGTTACCCGATGTTTACCTTAGTTACCAGCTCACACCGCTTAACTTAGCGTGTGCAGGGAGCAGGAGCCGGCACTGGCAGCATGAGAGCTGCGGAGGCTGGTAACGAAGGTAAATATCGGGTAACCACCTTGGTTACCCGATGTTTACCTTGGTTACAGCTTACCGCAGGCTGTCAGACGCCAGCTCCTGCTCCCTTCACATTCAGGATTGTTGCTCTCTCGCTGTCACACACAGCGATGTGTGCTTATCAGCGGGAGAGCAACAATAAAAAAACGAACCAGGGCTGTGTGTAACGAGCAGCGATCTCACAGCAGGGGCCAGATCCCTGCTCAGTGTCACACACAGCGAGATCGCTAATGAGGTCACAAAAAACGTGACTCAGCAGCGATCTCAGTAGCGATCTCGCTGTGTGTGAAGTACCCCTAACTCTATGCTTATTTAAATCCTGGTCTGATTGCAGGCTGTTGCCGGATGTCAGTTGTTCTTTGTATCTCTCGCCTGCTTAAGCCTGCTCTACACCACATCTTCCCCAGATAAGTGCTTGCTCTTTATTTATTATCTGGTTCTTTTGTTTATCTGGGTTTGTCATTTGCTGTGGTTGATTTCAGTTTATTTGCTTGCAGGGATTTTCCCCCTCAGTGGATTGTTGGGGAACTCCCTGCAGTTCTGTGTGGAGTATAGCTCCTTTGGGTCCATGTGTTTGTGGCTTGTTGACTTTGTTAGGATTCTTGTTTTCTGTTCATTGGTATGACAAGGGCACCTGGTATAGGACGGAGTTCAGATCGTGCGATCTGAGGGCCTTTTTGTACTATCAGGAAGTTGGTATTTTGCAGGGTTTTTCTCTGGCCACCATCAGTCCCTTTCCTGTCTTTTCCTATTTTAGTCAGCGGGGGCCTCACCTTTTGCTAATCCTGTCATCTACCTGTGTATTGTGTTTTTCCTATATCACTGCAGTCTTTGAATGTGGGGGGCTTGCTATTCTTGTCTATTTTCTGAGGCAGAGAGTTATTCATCTTTCCTACCTTTAGGATAGTTAGTTCTCCGGCTGGGTTCGCGGTGCACAGGAGGTTAGTTCACCCCTCGGCTACTTCTAGTTGTGATAGTTAGTAAGGGGATGGCGGCCAGATTAGTTGCCAATGCTCTTGTCACCTTTTGCCAATGATTTGTGGTGGTCTTCCATGGTTCCGGATCATAACACGTAGGTCATCTACTGTTGCCCTTTGGCATCATTAGGGTATGTGCCCTCGATGCCTTTCAGCAGTGTGTCAGGCAGGTTACCAAACGCACCCACCTGAAAAATACATTGTGTGCACGTGCACTAAAAAGAGCTTAGAATTATATATATTACACTGCAAATTAGATTTGGTACATAATTGATCCATCAAGCGTGACCATAATCTGTGGTCACTGGATCGGGCTCCCCGAGAACCATCTCTAACTTGTTGGCATTGGTGGCTCCTCTTGATTAGCCGGCCTGGCCTAATACCATTGTTGTGGCATGATGTTCATGTGACATCGACTCAAAAGAAGAGTTATCAAAGCCATTAGCTAAAAAGCAGTTTTCAGGGTTCCCATCCAGCGACCACAGATTACTGAAACGGCTGATGGACTGGGTCCAAAGAAGGGTCATCAAAGCCATCGGGTAAGAAGCAGTTCTCAGGGTTCTCATCCAGTGACTACAGATTACCGATAAGACTGACATATTGGCAATAAAGGAGACTAGTCAAAGCCATCTAGTAAGAAGCAGTTCTCAGGGTTCCCATCCAGCGTCCACAGATTACTGATAAGGCTGACGTACTGGGTCCAAAGAAGAGTCATCAAAGCCATCAGGGTAAGAAGCAGTTCTCAGGGTTCCTATCCAGTGACCACAGATTACTGAAGAGACTAACAGACTGGATCCGGCAAACCCATTTGCACCAACTCTATGGCAAATCTTATAAAAATGAATGAAGTCACTGCTATAAGTTGATCCACACTAAATGTCCTCGTAAAGTGCGAATCAATGATCTATAAAATGGTTTAGTATATTTTAGTGGGTCCACTCAGCCATTTTACAAAGATGATTACATTGCTGGCTTTACCCCAACCACGTGGATCTCCTTGCAAATTCGTAATGTTCAAACTTGTTTTATGGACACTTAGCACATCAGGGTCTATGCTCACTTATCCTGACTGGCACAGTTGTGACCATTTTGTTTTAACTAATTCTTAGAAGCTTTTTATCTTCATGGTAACCAGTCATGGTCACTGGTTTCTTTCGGAATCTGTCAGTTGATGACCTATCATATCGGATGTTAGAGGACCTGACATCCAGCACCCCCATTGATCAGCTACTTTTACAACAATGTATTTTCTGCCTTTGTGAGGGTGCTGGGTGTTTATCGGATATTAATGATGTGTCCTCAGAATAGATCATAGATATCAAAGTCCTGGACACCCCTTTAAAGGGAATCTGTCAGTAGGATTAACCCTCCTACTCCAGCTATATGGTCAGGAAGCTGAATAAAATGATACCTTGACATCAGCAATCCGATGACTTATTCCAGAGAAACTCTCGTTTTTCTTAATATTTAAATGAGCTGTTAAGATCTATGGGCGGCACACAGAGGTCCCTAAGAATTTGCCTCCAGAGCTTATTAAAAATTAAAGGGATGTTACCAGTGTGAGACATGTAGATCAAGAGAGAAGACTGTCAGTCATTACGTCAAAAAATAACGGACAGCATCCCAGGGGTACATTTGATGTTCTTTAATCCATCAAGTGATATACAACGTTTCGCCCCACAATTGGGATTTATCAAGCATATATGCTTGATAAAGCCAAATTGTGGAGCGAAACGTTGTATATTACTTGGTGAATTAAAGAACACGGTACGTACCCCTGGGATGCTGTCCAGTACTTTTTGCTGTACTATGGAAGCCAAGTGAATCCCTTCAACCTGACTTGCATCCCTATTCCTTTGAGGGAGAAATCTACCGAAGGTGCTGCAAACAACCATTGCTTGCCATTTTGTCAGTCATTACAAGTCACACATTGGTAACACGCCTTTCATACGAAATAAACTCTGGAAGCAGATTCTCGGTGAGATCTATGTCCGGCCCATAGATCTTAACAGCTCATTTACATAATCAGAAAAACGTGGATTTCTCAGAAATAAAAGATTGGATCGAAGATAGTGTTGAGCGAGTAGCTACCGGTTTGTACTTGCTATGCTGTTAGCGAGTACTGTACGCTACTCGCATATTCGTTTTGAGTAGCAGGTGCAATGTAAGTCAATGGGAAATACTCGCTAATTAGCGAGTAACCCGAAAGCTGTACTATTCGCTACTGGCACGAAAAGTATGGCTTTCGGGTTACTTGCTGCTTAGCAAGTATTTCCCATTGACTTACATTGCACCCGCTACTTGTAACGAATATGTGAGTAGCGGACCATACTCGCTAAATGCATAGCGAGTACAAATAGTCAACTACTCGCTTAAAACTAATCGCAGATGTCAAGGTATCGTTTCATTCAGCTTCCTATGACCTGAATGTCTATACAGACATCTTAGGAGGGTTGGTCCTACTGACCGGTAACATTTAAAGGGATTACCAGGACTATGTTATCTATGATCCATCTTCAGGATAGGTCATCAATATCAGATCAACACTCAGTGCCCTCACTAATTAGCAGATTGTAGTATAAGTAGCTGATCAATGAGGGTGCTGGATGCCAGATCCTCTCAAATTCAATACAAAAGGTCATCAATATCTTAAGAACCCTTTACACACTGCAACATCGCTAGCGATATTGCTGTAACGTCACCGGTTTTGTGACGTAATAGCGACCTCCCCAGCGACATTGCAGTGTGTGACACGCATCAGCGACCTGGCCTCCGCTGTGAGCTCGCTGATCGCTACAAGTCCTTCAGGACCATTCTTCGGTCCTTTGTTTCCCGCTGCGCAGCATGTATCGGTGTGTTTGACACCGTTACAACGACATAGTTAGCGACTTAGCCCGTAGGCATGCTATAGCGTTCCCTACCAGCGAGGTCATTCTGCAAGTCCGTATCGCTGCTGCGTCGTTGGCCAGATCTGCCTGTTTGACAGCTCATTAGCGACTCACCAGAGACTTTCCAGCGATCCCGGTCAGGTCGAGATCTCTGTTGGTATCGCTAGAACGTCTGTGTGTAAAGGGGCCTTTAGGCCTCTGTAACCTCTAAAACATTTTGAACTCTATATACCCTATATACCCGTGACCCTTCACAGAGCGCACTTGATTTTTCATTTTTTTTATATAGGTTTCATGTGGAGTCATCCTAAAATAAAGTGGCTTTTGACAAGATGTAAAAAGAAATCAAAGTGTGAAATACGACTGGAGCCCTTTAAACTCTTCCATGTGTCTTCACACAGGATTTGTGTGTACTGCGCCTTGCATGTTCAGTGTCTGGCCCACCCGCACCATGATGTAAACGAACTACAAAGTCAGATTAAAGCTGCATGCAGTTTACTTCTCCTTTCCACCCAAGCATGAAACATCTTATCGCCCTTTTGTAATTCTAGACCAAGAGTTTCTACAAAATATTTTTTTTTTGCAGCGTGTGGGAAAATATATAAACTGAAGATTATATGCAATCGGCCGGTTGGCCCAAACGATGCGCTCCAGGCCTTCACAAACACCCTGCAATTGTCAGCCTGGGAGATAAAAGACGGGAGATAGGGCTGGAATGTAACCTCTCAGTCCTTCACCATAAATACATTGGAATTCATTCACCAACACCTTTCACTTGGAAGTCCCAGCACAGCGAGGCCCAGACTCACAGCCAAGACTCAACATTTGGAGTGGAGTCTACTGTCATGTCCAAAGAGAAGGTTTACCTGGGAGGTGAACGGTGGCAGCTGCTGCTCGAATACCACCTACCCTACCCGGAGGGCCATTAATCAAGGGTTTTCCCATCCAGTGCCACCTGCAGAATGGTTTGCTTTACATTCCTTCCATTCATCAGCTACTTGGAATATCAATCATTCTGAAATCATACAGACCGCCTAAAGATAACTAGATAATAAACTTCAGGATCCGCTGTTTTCATAGCTAATCATTTTGAGGGTATGTACTCGGGAAGAATTATTGGTGGCAACCCTCGATGTCAATGGGCAACCATGCTAAGATCTATCACAATTCCAGTGTACACTGGGAGGTGCAGACTACAATATAAAACATATATACGCTTTTTCCAGAATGTCTCTGTAAGTAATAGAATAGTTGTCTGCTGTTTCATACGGTTAAAGGGAACCTGTCAGATGCAATATTTCTAATCCCTGCCTAACCGTCCCTGTATCTAGTAGCATAGTTAGAGATCTTGAGAAAAAGTATTTCTAAAGATCCTTTATGATATGCTAATGAGCGCAGGGATTAGTCGCAAGGGTATTAGTTCCTGCGCTCATTCCACCCTCTTAGCATGTTAGCACATCCACAGGGGCGTTGTAACATGCTATTCAATGCTTAGCGCAATCAGCGATGATGCGCGTACCTGTGTCTGCTGTCACCGCTTCAGAACGTCTGGCTTAGGGTCAGTGCGCATGATCAGAAGTCCCGGCATTTCCAGTCTTGTGCACTATGAAGCCAGGTGTACGCAAACCGGCTTCAGAAAGGTCTAGGACGCATGACCGGAAGTGACGGGACTTCTGACGATGAGCCTAAAGCCGAAGTCATCAGCGGTGACAATGGACACAGGCACCCTCGTCACCGCTGATGACACTGGTATTGAATAGCAAGTTAGCACACCCCTGTGGAGGCTTTAAGAGGGCAAATGAGCGCAGGAACTAAGGCCCTTGTGACTAGTCCCTGCACTCATTGGAATATCAAAGGATCTTTAAAAATACTTTTTCTAAAGATCCCTTACTCTATGCTAGTGTAGCGCCCAGAGAAGGGGGTACTCAGTCCCGGGCGGTAACAAATGGGAAGGTCACTCTGGTGGCCGTTGCCCGGTCCCGTGCTCTGGGCACCTTTTGTTAATGGGGGGTATTTACAGGGGAGAAGAGTTTTTGTCATGTGACGCCACCTGCGGGTTGCAGTTTGGAATGGAGGAACCACCGCTGCTTAATGTAGGTAATCCCAGGGCTGGTGGTAGTAGCAGCTGTGATGGTAGGCCCTCTGCAGGTAGGGCTGTGCCTGGGAGATGTAGAGGGGCAATAATGGAGACCCCACCAGGTTGTCTTTAACAGTCTCTACTCACTGTGGACCCAGGGATTGCTGGTTCAGGTCCCTGGAGGACCAGTGCCAATGTAGTGACCCAGGTTGCTCTGTTCCCGGCACTCTCTCTAGATTGAGTCCCCGTAGCGTGGAGTGTTTGGGGACCCCGACTGTCCCTTGTGGGGTAGTCTCCTTCTCCATACGGCGGGAGGAGTGGACCCTGTGGGGAGGCAAGTGTCCGAAGCCCGATCCTAGTTTACTGCTGATGCCCCCAGATTATTTGGTTCGGTGAAGTCCGTGAAGGTGTCCTCACCGGGCAGGTATTTGCCAAACAGTCTAAAACTTGTGCTTGACCTAGGGCCCTGTTCCCAGTGCGTGCTCCGGTCCCAGCGGTATCTCGGTACTTGTCCTGGCGACCTCTCTCCTGTGCCACTGGGGTCACCGTTACACAGACCCAGCTCAGGCACGTCCGCACACCTCTCCTGTGTGCTTCACTCTCCTCTCGCTCTCACTGACTGACTCCTCCCACCAGGCTGGCTATACCCAGGGACTCATTCCCACGGCGACCATCCTCTTACGTGGTTAACCCTCTATGCCCAGTGTGGAGAGAAGAACTAGGACTTAGATAGTGTTTTGGTGGAAAAGGCACTGATACTCCAGGTCCCAGGGGTTAGGTCCTGCATGCCTAAGAGGATGCAGTTCCCTGTAGTGCCCTGAGGGTCTCAGGGGCGCTACACTAGTGTATACAGAAACGGTTAGGCAGGGATTAACAATATGCACCCAAAAGTGCTCGTGGTTCTGGGTGCATATGTCGCGGGCGGAAGAGGGGGACGCCGCTGCGCTCACTAACGCTCAGGTCCGGCGCTGCTGCTCGGTGGCTCGAGCGGTGGGCCGGATCCGGGGACTCGAGCGGCGCTCCTCGCCCGTGAGTGAAAGGGGGAGGTGATTTGGTTTGAGGATTTAGTCCGTGATGACACCCACGGGTTGTGGTGAAGATGGGCACCACCGCTGCTGGTGACGGGGATCCCGGGAGCGATGGTGGGGAGCAGCTGGGATGTTGTTTACCCACCTCAGTGGGTACGGGTTGGTGGTCCCGGGGCCCGGTGAGGTGATGGAGCTGCAGGGCCGGTGAGGTGCGGGGTGGCAGGGACAGCGCGGCGCAGTGCCGGATGGCAAAGATGTACTCACTCAGCAAATGAGGCACAAAGTCTCCGGTAAACCAAACGGCTGGATGGACGGGTCCCGCAGCCGGCTGCTGTATCTCTCCCTGGACAGGTGATGGTGGCTGTCTCTCCCTGCACCTTAGTGTTCTTGTGTTGACTACTGTGGCTTCCCAGCGGTAGTCCGCTCCCCGGTGTATGAGTGTCGGAGGAGCCCGTTGTGCCCGCAGGCGCTGGCCCTTGGGTCTCTAGCCGTTGGCGGTGGCTGTATACCCTCACGGTGCGGACGGTTGCCTTCAATCGGGACTTTTGCTGTTAGGAAACCCCTGGGGTTCCAGTCACATTCGTATTTGACTGTTGTCGGCGGCTCCAAGCCTGGTCGGGGTCCGATGGCCCTGCCTGTGTGTGCTGGCTTCACTTCGCTCCCCGGTCGGTACCGGCGGGTGACGGTTCTACTGTTCCGTGTTGCTCCACCACTCCTGCAGATGGCCACCACCGTCTGCCAACCTTGCTGTCAGTGCCTGGGCTCCAACCCAGACACCCAAGTGTTTACTCCTCTCACTTCCACCTCCTGGACTAAACTGTCACTTTTCCCTCCTCCAGGCCTGTGAACTCCTCGGTGGGTGGGGCCAACCGCCTTGGCCCCGCCTCCACCTGGTGTGGACATCAGACACTGGAGGGAGGCAACAAGGGTTTTTTGTTTGACTAATGTTACTGTCCTAGGGGTGGGGGTGTTTGTGTGTCATCTGTGACGACCTGGCTAGTCCAGGGCACCAAACATATTGCACCTGACAGGTTCACTTTAATGAAAATGTATACATACTTGTACTAAGGTGCCAAAGAGGCGCACTTTTGGATTTTGTCCAGAGGCAAAAGATCTAAACACAAATATAGATATACACATCTGACAGTCACACAAAGGTAGTGAATAGATCCCAATATATAGACACATACAGGGGTGGACATATCATTGGTGCAACCGCACAGGGACCCGAGAGGTTGGGGGCCAATTTCTACCTCCAAAGCAGGAGGAATTGCTCATTTTAATGAGCTCTTGGGCTGCAAAGGGCCCCTATATTATGGTCTGTATCCACCAATGGACACATATAGATGTTTTGTCTTTTTTTTTAGTACTTAGAATAATCAGTAATAAGATTTCCTAGAAAGGCTTGTTCCCAATTATTGGCGTATAAGTGCACCGGCAATCGTCCGGTGATTTTTAAAGTATAAAAATGATCATGCTAGGCAGCGCTTTGTCCTGTGTATACAAGGGATATGCTGCAGATAACATGACTGTATTAAATCAAATATGACAGGATGATTTCACCACCCCTCAAACTATTTATATGTGTATGCAAGTCCAGCAATACCTCTCCATGGCCCCTCTGCTCCTCTCTTATGGAAAAAGCAGAATTTGAATATATAGGCAAATAAAGCTGAAGCTTCTGTCACTCCAGCTCTATTTACCACCTAGTGCTATCTTCCTCTTGCTATCTGGCAGACTTTATGTGGTGTTACTTCAGGCAAGGGAGCCATCAGTCTAGCAGGAAACAACATTGAGTGGAAATTGGAAATAGAGCTGGAGTGACAGAGGGTTCAGATCTACTATAGCTCTTCAGCCTCATTTGCATAGCGATTCAAACACTTATTTCTCAGTGATGGAGGAAAGGACTGGCCATGTACAGGTATTGCTGGACTTGACTTTGAAAGCTACAGTAATATCTAAATATTTTTTTGGGGGGTGAAATCCTGCTGACAGATCCCCTTTCTGAAAATGAATAATGTTAGAGTGTGTGTGTGTGTGTGTGTGTGTGTGTGTGTGTGTGTGTGTGTGTGTGTGCGCGTGTGTGTGCGTGTGTATTCTGATCTTGGTATTCTTACCTCGGACTGCTGTTATTGGACTTCCCTCTGCCCGCTCCCTATTCCTGCTGTGCTTTCCTGTCTTGAACCCCGGACCATTATCTGACTACGTCTTTGCTTGCTCCCTTTTTCTAGTATGTGCTCTTCTGGTATTGTGACCTGCCTACATCTCTCTTTACCCCTTATGATTATACGTGACCTTCTGTTACCAGACCTCGGCTCTCCTGACTACTCTTCTGTTTATGCGACCCTGTTAGGCTATGTGCCCACGGGACTCTATCTGCGGATTTTTCTGCATCAAAATCCGCAGCTTTCCCCCGGAATCAGCACCTTTTCATAGGTGCGGATTTTGTGCGGATTTGACGCCGATTTTGTGATTTTTTTAAATTCAATTGAATAGGCAAAATCCGCACGAAAATCCGCAACAATAATTGACATGCTGCAGATTTTTCCGCACGATTTCCGCTGCAGAAATATCCGCAGCGTGGACACAGCATTTCCCAAATGCCATAGAAATGGCTGGGGAGTAGCTGTGCTGCAGATTTCTGGAAAATCCGTGCATTTTCCGCAGCGTGGGCACATAGCCTAAGGTAGTGACAAGCGTTGCATTAGTGCTGAACTTACTAAGAATATGTATCTGATTGGAACATAGACAGAAAACATTGCCGGAAGGGTAGTGGTGATACTTTATTATTTTATTCCGTCTGATCATTGACCGGTAACACTCCATGTAATTCTAGTCATCTAATTGTGGCACCAATAGCCATGTCACCGCAGCACAAATGTCATTACGCTGCAGAGTGATGTCACCGCCTCGGCTCTACTGTAAGAAAAGTATTAAGTGTCTCTGAGGAATTCCGTGACCCAGCCACCTATGACCCCCGTTTCTTTCCTATGATACGCTCCAGTGACCAGGGGCTCTGACTATTCTAAAAAACAATTAGTTACACTGAGGTCTGCTATTCAATACCGCTGCCTGACAGCAATGAGGCCATAGGTTCGAGTCCGGGTGTGTTGCCTATATGGCGGCAGGATTTTCTCCCAAGATTCATTTAAATCCCTCTTAATCCACCAAGCTTGTGGAATGATGTTCAGCTCTGTGGTCTATGTGAGCGCTATATAAATAACAGGTAATCCATTTAAAAAAAAAAAAGTGTTTAATTTTGGTCATTTTTGTTTATAAAACATGGGAACAGTTTTGGATAATTCTAGAAACATATCAAGCTGTTTGCAAGTGGAACAATGTATTAGTCAGCGCTTCCCTGATGACTTTGTCAGATGAAGAGTATTCCTATTGTAAGAGATCCAGGCAGACAAGTACAGACTTGTGTAGGCCGCAGCTACATCCGTGCAGTAATGTGATCCATCGGCCCACATAGCCAAGGAAAGACCAAACCGCAGAGAACACTCAGGAATAAAGCCACCAAACACTATATGGAATCGGATCTGAACATGGACAAAGCGGCGGCAGACCTTCTATACATTAGCGGGACGCACACTCATTTTTATTTTCTATGGCACCATCTCTTCTGAATACTAAGGACGGTATTTTCACTGAACAAAACTATCAATAATAGATTATATACTGCTCAAAAAAATAAAGGGAACACTTAAACAATAAAATGGTATTTTAGTGTTCCCTTTATTTTTTTGAGCAGTATATATAAAATAATAGAGAATATTAGTATTAGGGTGTAATACTCATCGTCCCCACTAGAGGTCAGCCTAGAGTGGCACAATGATTCATAGAAGTTTCACTTGTATTAGAAGTTTCGATATACAGAGATCTGACCTTGTGACTGCGATCTGCAATGAGAACACTTACATTTTTATTAAAAAATAAATGAAAATAGAAAAATTTATATTTTAATAATAAATTATTAAAAAAAAGTATATTATATAAAAATAAAAAAATATACATTGTTTTTTTTTCTTCTTTAGGATGGTGCTAGTTCATTATAATTCAATGGAATTAAAAGGAATCTGTCACCAAGTTTTTGCCACCTAATCTGAGAGCAGCATAACGTAGGGGCAGAGATCCTGATTCCAGGGATATGTCACTAATTGGGCTGTATACTGTAGCTTTTATAAATCACTGTTTAAATCAGCAGTAGATTATCATTACAGGACTATTAGGCGTGCTGCAGGTAGTCCAGCATATTTATGAGCTCTGTATAACAGCTAGATTTGCAGCAGAGAAAACAGTGATGTTATCAAAATGACAGTAAACAGCTAAGTGACACATCGCTGGAATCAGGGTTTCTGTCATTACATTTTGCTGCTCTCAGATGGGGGAGCAGAAACCTGGAGACAGATTCCCTTTAATGGTAGGTTTATTATCACAGTAACTATGCAACTTCTCCTTTCTCTTGTAACTTCATGAGGACCTCTTGGGGAAGGACGAGTCAACCATTGACAGGTTAGGGACAGAGTGTTTGCCTTGCCCCGAGTGTTCGCCAATGTTGCCTTGTTCCGGTTCCAATTGTTACGTCTGTAAAGGCTGAAGATGGAACTTTGTGGACTTCTTCCATCTGTAATGTAAACTGCAGAGGAGTCCATTCTGCTTCTGAATACGTCTCTGTACACTACTCTGTTTATTTTTTGGCATTTACTTGGCAATTGCCATAACTGAAGAAAGCCGCTAATTGCCTGCACCTAGCAACCGCAACATGCGCTGCCAAACCGGCCAGCGGCAGCAAACAATACAGCTGTGTAAAGTACATAATGGAGCGGCAGATGTCCGTCCGGTCCCGTCCTCTGTCACCACCTCTCGCTGCCTTCCTAATTAAATGTCATTTACTATTATTTCCTATGAAGAGACTCGGTTTGTTTTCTATCCATGATGATAAACACAGATGTGGTGTGCACATGGAGCGCAGCCCAGCACCCACACAGCACATATCTGGATGGAGGCTGTTTTTATTTCTTTCCATTTTCTTTTCTTATCTGTCAGCAACTTTTCTTGGTTGAGTCCATTAGAGTCTGGCACTAGGCGCAGGCCGCTGCGAAGGGGGGGTGGGGGGGTGGCTGAGGTTTGCTCCAAAGCATTGCTTTTTCTTTATTGAAATGTGTAAAACAGAAGCCATTGAAGCCGAACACACAGCCCCAGAGACATTATAGCGGGATTACACTGGATGTGTGCATATTCACAAGCTAAAGAGGCCACTGCCGAGAACTCAGCCCTCCAGGGGCCGCTAGTCCTGGGATCAACAATTAACATGTATTTAAACAATTAGACTTACGGTACATAAAACTAAACCAGCCAATAGGCTGATTACAGACATGATTATAGCATGTACATGAGCGCCAACAGGAAAAACACTTAATTATTTCATATAAAAAATATCCTGAAAGCTGAAAGGGGTCATCCCGCATTTTTCCCTCTACATATACATAATATATATATATATATATATATATATATATATATATATATAGTACTGACCGAAAGTTTGGACACACCTTCTCATGCAAAGAGTTTTCTTTATTTTCATGACTCTGAAAAGTGTAGATTCACATTGAAGGCATCAAAACTATGAATTAAAACATGTGGAATAAAATACTTATAAAGTGTGAAACAACTGAATATATGTCTTATATTCTGGGTTCTTCAAAGTAGCCACCTTTTGCTTTGATTACTGCTTTGCACACTCTTGGCATTCTCTTGATGAGCTTCAAGAGGTAGTCACCGGAAATGGTTTTCACTTCACAGGTGCGCCCAGGTGTGTCAGGTTTAATAAGTGGGATTTCTTGCCTTATAAATGGGGTTGTGACCATCAGTTGTGTTGTGCAGAAGTCTAGTGGATGCACAGCTGATAGTCCTACTGAATAGACTGTTAAAATTTGTATTTTGGCAAGAAAAAAGCAGCTAAGTAAACAAAAACGAGTGGCCATCATTACTTTAAGAAATGAAGGTCAGTCACTCCAAAAAATTGGGAAAACTTTGACAGTGTCCCCAAGTGCACTGACAAAAACCATCAAACACTATAAAGAAACTGGCTCACATGAGGACCACCCCAGGAAAGGAAGACCAAGAGTCACCTCTGCTGCGGAGGATAAGTTTATCTGAGTCACCAGCCTCAGAAATCACAGGTTAACAGCAGCTCAGATTAGAGACCAGGTCAATGCCACACAGAGTTCTAGCATCAGACACATCTCTAGAACAACTGTTAAGAGGAGACTTTGTGGAGCAGGCCTTCATGGTAAAATAGCTGCTAGGAAACCACTGCTAAGGACAGGCAACAAGCAGAAGAGACTTGTTTGGGCTAAAGAACACAAGGAATGGACATTAGACCAGTGGAAATCTGTGCTTCGGTCTGATGAGTCCAAATTTGAGATCTTTGGATCCAACCACCGTGTCTTTGTGCGATGCAGAATAGGTGAATGGATGGACTCTATGTGCCTGGTTCCCACCGTGAAGCATGGAGGAGGAGGTGTGATGGTGTGGGGGTGTTTTGCTGGTAACACTGTTGGAGATTTATTCAAAATTGAAGGCATACTAAACCTGCATGCTAGCACAGCATCTAGCAGCGGCGTGCTATTCCATCCGGTTTGCGTTTAGTTGGACCATCATTTATTTTTCAACAGGACAATGACCCAAACACATCTCCAGGCTGTGTAAGGGCTATTTAACTGAGGAGAGTGATGGGGTGCTACGCCAGATGACCTGGTGTGAGGTAAATCCGGAGATATGACGATAAATCATGACATTCAAGTCATGTCAGGAAGCCCTCTCCTGGTGTCACTACCCCCTTCCCTTCACACAACTGGTTTAGCAACAAATCCATGGCCATGTCCTGTGATATGGAAATTAGGTGGCTTTAGGACAATGGATACAGGATGACTCCCTGCCGTCACCCTGTAGCTGGAGCTGCTATCTCATTAGCAAGGCTATGGAAGTAGCCAGACAGAACGACTCCAGTAAAAAATGGTTCATATCTCGCAAGCCATATTTCCGATAAATATGGCAACCATAGAAATGGTGTCTCCGCATGTGGACGATGCTGGCACACCCTTTTTATGGAAGTAGGACATTGGGAAACACACCAAACGTGATATCAGCCATATGGGAACTCGTAGACAGGTCATGAGTCCCCTCGTTCTGTAGCTAAATTCATAACTGTCACAATGAGAGCGTTGACGTCTACGACGCTCCCAGGCACAGTTATGGCCAAAATCCCCTTTTCTGGATAATTCTGATCCATGCAGGGGGAGTGGCAGTGCTTCCCTGTGAGGTCACTAAGGTAGGAGGAGACCTGGATTTGCCCAGGTTGATAACCCTGCTTCGGCCATTTTCCAAGGTTCTTCTGCTCGGGGGCCTGGTTGGGAAAGACCTGTGAGGAAGAATCCTAGAAACCTGGTCTACAGCGCCCCCCTGTGGCCAGACACACAAGGTAACTGATGTAATTGTATACCTGTTTGTAACCCATGCTTTATCTGTAACTGTACTCTGACATATGTATATTCTGTAGATTCCCTATTGTATATATTGTAGTTTCTAGTGTGCTTTAGGCTGATTAAATTATATAATTAATCTTGGGCTGTTCTGTTATCTCGATCTCGAATCCCACGTCCGTGTGTTCGGCTAATAGTTACCGTAAATCGGTTGGTGGCAGCGAATTGTGCCAAGGATTATTGTGGGGAGGCCAGTGAGATTCGGGAAGATATTATATATTCCGCCCGCGGAGGTCGGGGGAATATATACCCTACTCTCACCGGGGACCCTTCAATAATCGGCATAAGTAGTATAGCGGCCTCCTTGCTTATTGTCGGGCAATTCCATAATTGGCCTGACTATAAGAGGGGCGCTCGAGAGCGCGTCACGTGCTCTGTCTGTCGGTCGGGAGGTATAAAGGAGGGGTGACCCCACTTGTTACCCCCCGATTGTGACGTACTGGTAGCCAGCGCGGGGGATTTCTGAGTGACCCCCCCCGGTGGTTTGTGACATATTGGTGGCAAGCGGTGGGATCGAGATAATAGTGTGTGTGAGTGTGAGACCCATACTCCCAGACACTAAAGACTGCCTGCAGCAGCTGTGGCTGCTGGGGTCTTCAGACTAGCTCAACACTAGAGTGTCAGAGTGCAGATACTGTAAGGTGTGTGGAGGCATCAGGTGTCAGTTCTGTGTCAGTGACCAAAAGTCTGCAAGAATGGCTGATAGCACCAGGAGCAAAGCCAAAGGAATGGCCGATGCTCAGGCCAGAGACGATGAGGAGGTTGTCCACGAGCCCTCCAGGAGCCCGACGCCAGAGAACAGCTCTGCAGAGGACATCGCACAACCTGGGACTGCTGGACAAGATGAGGAGGAGCTCGCCCAAGGGTCCTCAACGAGCCAGACGCCAGCCCTCCGCTCTGCAATGGACAGTGAAGCACCAGGCTCCACAGCGGGCCGCAGATCACCACGTGCCATTCCACCGAGCCTGGGAGGCTCGGATAGCCTTCTTCAAATGGCTATGGCCCTTCTCCAGGCTGGAGACCGGGATACCTACGAGATACTCATGGCAGAGCGCAGGGCAGAGCGGCAGGCAGCGCGTGAAGAGCGCCAGGCAGAGCGTGACTACCAGCTGCAGCTAGCTCAGCTCCGGCCCTCATCAGCCACACGTGACCTTCAAGACACCAAACTTCCAAAGGTCCGTGTTGAGGACTTCCCAGTGCTGGAGAAGGATGGAGACTTGGACTCTTTCTTGACTGCTTTTGAGCGGACTTGCTTGCAGCACCATCTGAACAAGGACCAGTGGGCCAAATACCTGACCCCCCGTTTAAGGGGTAAGGCCCTGGATATCCTTGGGGACTTGCCTGCTGAGGCAGATCAGGGCTACGACACCATCAAGCGGGCCCTGATCCAACAGTACAACCTCACCCCGGAGTCCTACCGCAAGAAGTTCCGGAGCCTACAGAAGGGACCAAAGGACTCCTGGGCTGACCACAGGCGGGCACTTGCCCGAGCTGCCGACCACTGGACCCAAGGCCTGCAGCTTTCCACCGGACCGGAGATCCTGGACTTGTTCATCACGGAGCAACTCTTGTGGAACTGCCCTGAGGATCTCCGCCAGTTCATCCGAGACCAGAAGCCAAAGGGGTCCACGGCTACAGCTGCCCTGGCAGATGACTACACCAACAATCGGGCTCCTGAAGCCAGGAGAGCAGCCACCAGCAGCACCTGGAGAGGGGGTAAGATGAACTCTGCGACTGCCCCACCTGCCCCTAGACTGCAGGGGGTGTCCCCCTCAACTCCCCTCTCCAGGCCCGTGGCAGAACCAAGACGGTGCCACCAGTGCAACCTACCTGGACACTTCAAGGCCATGTGCCCTCAGCGTCCCAAGGCCCCGGCTCCGTCCCCGTCCCAAGGGCCGCCCAAGGTGTATTGTGTGGGTGGGGGTGGTGGTAGGTCCCTGGACAGCTTCCAACCTGTCACCGTCGGCCAGTCTGTGACCATAGGACTGCGAGACAGCGCCTCGGAGGTGACTCTGGTGCGGCCTGAGATGGTGTCCCCCCAAGACTTGATCCCTGGAAAAACCCTCGCTGTCTCCGGGATTGGAGGCACTGACCCGGCGCTGCCTGTTGCTGACATTTATGTGGACTGGGGCGCAGGGCGAGGGGTGAGGGAGGTGGGGGTAACTGATCGGATCCCTGCAAACGTGCTACTTGGGACAGATTTGGGGCAGATAACCTCCCAGTTCGGGCCCCAACCAAGGGCTGAACCTTCAGCCAGTACTGACATGACTCCTGACAATGTTAATGTGTTATCTATGAATGATGTAAGGGAGGAGGGAGTGAACTCTGATATTTCTGCTTGCATAGACACCATAGACACACACTCAGCTGCAGCTGTGACAGGGGAGGGGATCAGAGAAAGGTGTGACAATGCCTCTGCAAGTAACCAGCCTGTGAGCTGGGATCTGTTGCCCTCTGCAGGGATAAGCAGAGAGCAGGGTGCTGCAGGGGGAGGACCAGTGTGTGGGGTGGGGGCTACCACAGCAAATGTGGGGTCCCCAGAGATTTCACAGCGGGGTTCTGTTGCTGCAGGGGGGGAACAGGCAGGTGAGATTGGGGCCGGTCCAGGAGCGGAAGTGCTCCCAGGTAAGATCTCGGTGCAGGGTTCCCCCACAACCGGGGTGTCAGGAAGCCAGGTAGGTCTGCCTGAACCGGCGACTTGGTCAGGAACGGAGGAGGAGCAGGCACGACCCACGGTCGCAGCGGCTGTGGCCGCTGTCACCCGCAGTGGGAGTGCTGGAAGCCAAGGGGCCTCCCGGAGGTCCGATAGCTCTTCCCCTTCTGACCAAGTGGCAGCCGAGTCAGGTGGAGGCCAGGACACAGGTCCCGGGGTACTGACTGAAGATGTGACAGTCTCGTCGATTCTGGCCACATCTAGTCAGGAGTTTCAGGCAGCGTTAGAAGCTGACGACAGCCTGAAAGCTCTAAAGGAGCAGGCGGCACAGCCTCCCTCGGACTCGGACCCGGAGCGAGTGGTCTGGGACCAAGGACGGCTGTACCGGGCCACGGTCCAGCAGGGTTCACCGGAGGCGTGGCCCAGGGACCGACAGTTGGTGGTACCCTATCCGTTCCGGACGGAGTTGTTGCGGATCGCACATGAGATTCCGATGGCCGGACACCTAGGGATCGCTAAGACCAAGGCCAGGTTAAACCAGCATTTCTACTGGCCAAAAATGGGGGCCGATGTGGCTGCCTACTGCCGTTCGTGTGAAACCTGTCAGAGAGTGGGGAAGGCGGGGCCACGCCCCAAAGCCCCACTGGTATCTCTGCCAATCATCGATGAGCCTTTCAGGAGGGTGGCTGTGGATCTGGTCGGCCCGCTGGCCATCCCCAGCAGCTCCGGGAAACGCTTCATACTGACGGTAGTGGACTATGCCACCCGGTACCCAGAAGCAGTGGCCTTGTCGTCCATTCGGGCTGACAAGGTGGCCACCGCATTGCTGGAGATTTTCTCCCGAGTGGGTTTTCCCCAGGAAATGCTCACTGACCGGGGGACCCAATTCATGTCCCAGCTGATGGAGGCCCTCTGTAAGCAAGTCCAGGTGCGACATCTGGTGGCCAGCCCGTACCATCCACAGACTAATGGCCTGTGCGAGCGGTTCAATGGCACCTTAAAGCAGATGCTTAAGATGTTGGTCGACTCCCATGGGCGTGACTGGGAGCGGTATCTCCCCCACCTGTTATTTGCTTACCGGGAGGTTCCACAGGCCTCAACAGGATTCTCACCGTTTGAGCTCCTGTACGGGCGACGTGTGCGGGGCCCCCTGGCTCTGGTGAAAGAGGCTTGGGAAGGGGATTTGGCCACCCCTGGAGTGTCGGTTATCGAGTATGTCATGCGCTTCCGGGACAAAATGCAGGCCTTGACGCAACTGGTACACGACAATATGGCTCAAGCCCAGGCTGATCAGAAGCGTTGGTACGACCAGAACGCTTGTGAGAGGACCTACCAAGTGGGTCAAGAGGTGTGGGTACTGGTCCCCGTACCACAGGACAAGCTTCAGGCAGCCTGGGAAGGCCCATACCTCGTGTACCAGCAGCTCAACCCTGTGACGTACCTGGTCACCCTGGACCCTGCCCGTGGAAGGCGGAAGCCCTTCCATGTGAACATGATGAAGGCACATCATGAGCGGGAGGCATGTGCGCTCCCCGTGTGCAACCTGCCCGAGGAGGGAGAAGCGGAAACCCTCTTGGATATGCTAGCCCAGGTTAGGGCAGGCGGATCCATTGAGGATGTGGAGGTTGGCCACCAGCTCTTGGAGGACCAACGGTCCCAGCTGTGGGCCACCCTACACCCCTTCCGGGGGTTGTTTACCAACCAGCCCGGAAGGACTGACTTGGCTGTCCATCACGTGGACACTGGGGATCATCCCCCGATCCGGCGTTCAGCATATCGGGTCTCCCTGGAGGTGCAGCAACACATGCGCCAGGAGATTGACGAGATGCTGGAGCTGGGGGTGATCCAGGCATCCAACAGCGCTTGGGCCTCGCCTGTAGTCCTCGTCCCTAAGAAGGACCGAACCACTTGGTTCTGCGTGGACTACAGGGGGCTCAATGCTGTCACGGTCGCCGATGCGTACCCAATGCCACGCATCGATGACCTGCTCGATCAGTTGGCCGGGGCTCAGTACCTGACCATCATGGATCTGAGCCGGGGATATTGGCAGATCCCCCTGACTCGCAAGGCCAGGGAACGCTCTGCCTTTATTACCCCATTTGGACTATACGAGTCCACGGTGATGCCATTCGGGATGAGGAATGCCCCTGCCACTTTCCAGCGGATGGTCAACACCCTGCTCAAGGGACTTGAAGGGTACGCGGCCGCGTACCTGGATGACATTGCCGTCTTCAGTCCCACCTGGGAGGACCACCTAGAGCATCTAGCACAGGTGCTCAGGCGGATCCACCGGGCAGGTTTGACCATCAAGCCGGGAAAGTGTCAGCTGGCCATGAGCGAGGTCCAGTACCTCGGTCACCGGGTAGGTGGGGGAACGCTGAAGCCCGAGCCTGAGAAAGTGGAGGCCATCGCATCCTGGCCCACCCCCAGGACCAAGAAGCAGGTGATGTCCTTCTTGGGGACCGCTGGGTACTATAGGAGGTTTGTTCCACGCTATAGTAGCCTGGCAAAGCCCTTGACGGACCTCACCAAGAAGAAGCTGCCCTCTGCAGTCGATTGGACAATGGACTGCGAGACAGCCTTCCGGGCCCTAAAGGACGCCCTGTCCAGCCCGCCCGTGCTACAGGCAGCCGACTTCACGCGGCCGTTTGTAGTACAGACCGACGCCAGTGACTTCGGCCTCGGTGCGGTGCTCAGCCAGGTGGACTCTGCGAGCCAAGAGCACCCAGTCTTGTACCTGAGCAGGAAGCTGTTACCAAGGGAAGTGGCCTATTCTACAATGGAGAAGGAGTGCCTGGCCATAGTGTGGGCCCTGCAGCGTCTGCAACCCTATCTATACGGGCGCCACTTCATCGTGGAGACGGACCACAATCCCCTCAGCTGGTTGCACACCGTCTCTGGGACGAATGGGCGATTGTTGCGATGGAGCCTTGCGCTCCAGCAATACAACTTCACCATTCGCCACAAAAGGGGCCGTGACCACGGTAACGCAGACGGGCTGTCCCGACAAGGAGAGGTCGCGGACGGGCGCACGGGGGAACACCGGAGTGTGCTGCCCCCTAGCGCCCTCAAAAGGGGGGAGGTGTGAGGTAAATCCGGAGATATGACGATAAATCATGACATTCAAGTCATGTCAGGAAGCCCTCTCCTGGTGTCACTACCCCCTTCCCTTCACACAACTGGTTTAGCAACAAATCCATGGCCATGTCCTGTGATATGGAAATTAGGTGGCTTTAGGACAATGGATACAGGATGACTCCCTGCCGTCACCCTGTAGCTGGAGCTGCTATCTCATTAGCAAGGCTATGGAAGTAGCCAGACAGAACGACTCCAGTAAAAAATGGTTCATATCTCGCAAGCCATATTTCCGATAAATATGGCAACCATAGAAATGGTGTCTCCGCATGTGGACGATGCTGGCACACCCTTTTTATGGAAGTAGGACATTGGGAAACACACCAAACGTGATATCAGCCATATGGGAACTCGTAGACAGGTCATGAGTCCCCTCGTTCTGTAGCTAAATTCATAACTGTCACAATGAGAGCGTTGACGTCTACGACGCTCCCAGGCACAGTTATGGCCAAAATCCCCTTTTCTGGATAATTCTGATCCATGCAGGGGGAGTGGCAGTGCTTCCCTGTGAGGTCACTAAGGTAGGAGGAGACCTGGATTTGCCCAGGTTGATAACCCTGCTTCGGCCATTTTCCAAGGTTCTTCTGCTCGGGGGCCTGGTTGGGAAAGACCTGTGAGGAAGAATCCTAGAAACCTGGTCTACAGCGCCCCCCTGTGGCCAGACACACAAGGTAACTGATGTAATTGTATACCTGTTTGTAACCCATGCTTTATCTGTAACTGTACTCTGACATATGTATATTCTGTAGATTCCCTATTGTATATATTGTAGTTTCTAGTGTGCTTTAGGCTGATTAAATTATATAATTAATCTTGGGCTGTTCTGTTATCTCGATCTCGAATCCCACGTCCGTGTGTTCGGCTAATAGTTACCGTAAATCGGTTGGTGGCAGCGAATTGTGCCAAGGATTATTGTGGGGAGGCCAGTGAGATTCGGGAAGATATTATATATTCCGCCCGCGGAGGTCGGGGGAATATATACCCTACTCTCACCGGGGACCCTTCAATAATCGGCATAAGTAGTATAGCGGCCTCCTTGCTTATTGTCGGGCAATTCCATAATTGGCCTGACTATAAGAGGGGCGCTCGAGAGCGCGTCACGTGCTCTGTCTGTCGGTCGGGAGGTATAAAGGAGGGGTGACCCCACTTGTTACCCCCCGATTGTGACGTACTGGTAGCCAGCGCGGGGGATTTCTGAGTGACCCCCCCCGGTGGTTTGTGACACCTGGCCTCCACAGTCACCAGACTTGAACCCAATCGAGATGGTTTGGGGTGAGCTGGACCGCAGAGTGAAGGCAAAAGGGCCGAAAGTGTTTAGCATCTCTGGGAACTCCTTCAAGACTGTTGGAAAACCATTTCTGGTGACTACCTCTTGAAGCTCATCAAGAGAATTCCACGAGTGTGCAAAGCAGTAATCAAAGCAAAAGGTGGCTACTTTGAAGAACCTAGAACATAAGACATATTTTCAGTTGTTTCACACTTTTTTGCTAAGTATGTCATTCCACATGTGTTAATTCATAGTTTTGATGCCTTCAATGTGAATCTACAATTTTCAGTCATGAAAATAAAAAAAAAAAACACACACACATACATATACATATATATATATATATATATATATACACACATACATACATACATACATACATACATACATACATACATACATATATATATATATATATATATATATATATATATATACACACACACACACTCACACACACATATACACACATATACACACTGCATTGGGAGGAGATTCCGCTTTAACAAGGAGTGCATTAAAAAGTGGCATCATGTCTGGCCTGGTGTTTATTCTGTAATGGTTCTTTATTAGTATTATGTCTATATGCCCTTCAATGATATAAGAGGTCTGGAAACTGATCCACTGACAACAAATCAAGGTGTTAAAGTGGTGACTTATTAACAGTGACAGGAGAAAAGCTTTGGCCAGGAGTCTTGTGTTTGCTGGGTGTGGTAGCAAATACTATTTCTCAAGGCGAGTTATTTCCAACCGGAATGTTCAGTAATTGTTAGAAAGACGGAGCCCCGGGCGGCATTATCTGTGACTGAACCTTACCCAACACTTCTCTATGAATGGGCGGCATAGCTGATATTTAAAGGGCTTTATTGCTGAGGGCATAATTAATATATTCAATGCATCTACATTTTAAAACTTTAGCTTTACACGCTACGATATCGTTAATGAATTATCGTCAGGGTCACGGTGTTTGTGACGCACATCCGGCGTCATTAACATTATCACAGCGTGTAACAGTTATGTGCGACCTAAAACGATCGCAAAAGCGGCAAAAGTAGTTTGCCGCGGAGAGGTCGTCCTAAAACAAAAAAATCGTTTTCTTTTCATTAGCGTTGTTCGTGGCTCCTGCGGCAGCATACATCGCTGTGTGTGACACCGCAGGAGCAACGAACATCTCCTTACCTGCCTCCACCGCCATTGCGGAAGGAAGGAGGTGGGCGGAATGTTTACGTCCCGCTCATCTCCGCCCCTCCGCTTCTATTGACCGCCTGCCGTGTGAAGTCTCTGTGACGCCGCACGACCCACCCCCTTAGAAAGGAGGCGGATCGCCGGCCAGAGCGACGTTGCAGGGAAGGTGAGTAGTCTGATGGGTGTAAGCAAGGTTGTGCGCGACGGGCAGCGATTTGCCCAAGTCGCATAACAGACACACACACATACATATATATATATATATATATATATATATATATATATATATATATATATATATATATATATATATATATATATATATATATATATATATATATATATATATATATATATATATATATATATATATACACACATACATGTATATGTGTGTATATATATGTGCACATACATACACACATGCATACATACATATATACACACACACACACACACGTATATGTATGTGTGTATATATTTTATATATATTATACACACATATATATATATTACACACACACACACACACACACACACACACATATATATATATACACACACCCCCACACACACACACACACACACACACACAAGCTCATATCCATATACACACATATACAGATATACATATACACACACGAACACATACGGTACATATATGCAGTTGGAGGGATTGTAGATTTCCATATTCTCCAGCACAGATCTGTAATATCAAATACAAGACCCATTGTTTTCAACAGGTCTAATTGAACATTTAATATGTATAGGAGATTTCCCAACTTTTCTCTAATAGAAGTGGGTGGAAGAAAAGGGTTAATCCGCGCTGCCAGAAGATCACTGAAGATCGCTCAAGATTAAAAGTATCTGATTTTAATGTTCTACGCGTTTCAGAGCCATGCGATTCCTCCTGCAGGAACAAAATCAGGAATGTACATCATTGATTTTGCTCCTGAAGGAGTTGCATGACTCAAATGCGTAGACCAATAAAATCAAATACTTTTAATCTTGAGCGATCTTCAGTGATCTTCTTCTAGAGGTGCGAATTAACCCTTTTCTTCTACCCACTTCTATTGCTGTTTCCATGGGTTCTGCAGCAGCAGTTTATACCACGTGTTTATAGCAGTTGTGTCTTTACACAAACGCACCAGGTTAGTGCACCTAAAATAATTTTTTGCCGATACCATCAGGTAACACACCATTTGCGACCCCCTCTTGTCTTTTCAGTTTTGTAACAACTTTTCTCCACTGGAAGATGCTGGACAAAGAAGGGTCAGGAATCTTATATACATGCTGTTCCATTTGTTCTAGTGTGAGACACGCAGATACCCTATCACAAGTGCTATTTGGCAGTAACTTATTCCCCTCTGTCCATCAAGGAGACATGCAAGTCCATCCGAGCCCAACGTGCATGTAGTAATAGCCGTGGCTACAACTAAGGTGCAAGGCCAGTTTAGTATTGCACAACAAAACCTTCAGACCGCTTATATACTACTGTATAATCCCTTATACAGCCTCATATTGAAGACATTAACATGGAAGACTTTTGCAAAAAAGCTTTGCTTTGTTAAACAGGTCTGGAGAGAAAAACTATGGCAGGTCTATTGATGATCATTTGAGGGTTTTTTTGTTTTTTTTTTCTAGAAAAATGGAGAATGAAGCAAAATCCCAGCAAGAACATGAACTTCTTTGACTTCCCATATTGCAAAACTGATTTAGGGCACATTCGTCACATCCATGTGTAAATGTGCACTCACATAATGAATGAGCTGCTACAATTCAGCACCAGGGTTTATCAGGAGAGATTTATGGAGCTGTGCCATCTCTTAAGCATGTACCATAAATCTTACTTTAGAGACAGTCAGGACATAATAAATTAGAGGACTTACACAGTAGCAAAATGTCTATCTAGATATTTCTTGAGCTACTTTAGCTTCCAAACCTCTCTTCTGCAATAAATTGCCCAGTGAACCTGTAGATCAGCCCTAGAAATTAAAGACCTGTTTTGTACATCGTTCCGTAAACCTCTGCTCCCTATAGTCTTTTATCTGGATCTAAAGGCCCCTTTACACACAGACTTTCTAGCGTTCCCACCAGCAATCCCGACCGGGATCACTGTTAAGTCTCTGGTGAGCTGTCAAGCAGGCAGACCTGGCCAACGACGCAGCAGCGAAATGGACCTGCAGAACGACCTCGCTGGTCGTTGGGGACGTGTCAAAGCAGCTATTTGAAAGGGAAGTCACTAACAAAGTCGTTGTAATGGTGTCAAACACACCAACACATGCTGCGCAGCGGGAAACAAAGGACCAAAAAATGTTCCTGAGAGATGAGTAGCGATCAGCGACCTCACGGCGGGGGCCAGGTCGCTAATGCGTGTCACACACGGCAATGTCGCTGGGGAGGTCACTATTACGTCATAAGATCGGTGACGTTACAGCGATATCGCTAGTGTGTAAAGGGGCCTTAAGGTGAATCTACAGTAAAACTAAAACTATACACACATCACAGCTGATGACCAAGCGCTTATTGGCAGGCAGATTCTGCTCCCTTCCCCTATGCAGATGAATGTTAGGCTCAGCCTCGTATTCACGTGTTTTAAAAAGTAGGTAAAGAGGAGAAAGCCTCTGACAGTCAGCTAGGGCAGAGGCTACGGCAGAGGCTTGTCTCCTGAAGAAAAAAAAGGGGTAGGGGATTAAAATGTAATCTGCTTGACCATTATCTCCCGAACATCATGTGTCCTGGGAAAGGTAGAAAACCCCCATAGAAATTAGACTATAGGCTGATCCTGCCAATACCGTAGGGTTCGGCAGTCTTTAATTTAAAAGGTGGTCCACTACTTAGCATTAGTGGCCACATCGATGTAAAGCTCATAAAGAACACTTTTCTCAAATACCTTGTGTAATAAATTATGTCTCTGGGCGGCGTTATTGCGGTCTGCTCATCCCCATCACGTGACCCCCGGGCTCCGAGACCTCTGGGATCCGGTGATGTCACGTCAACTTCCAGTTGACCCGGCATTACCGAAACGGGCCTCAGTCTCCCTCAGTAACTGGGCTGTGGGCAGTTTCACCGCTTGTCACAGCCCAGCATCACTCCTGCTTGCAGTGCTGTGCAGCGAAGGAGAGAGCGCACAAGATGCTGGGCTGTGACAAGCGGTGAAACTCCACCCACAGCCCAGTCACTCAGGAAGACTGGGGACAGCCTCGGTGATATTGGGTCAACTGGAAATGACATCACCGGAACCCGGGGGTCACATGATGGGGATGAGCAGACTGCGATAGCGCCGCTAAGAGTCACCATTTACTACACAGGGTATTTAAGAAAAGCCTTCCCTATGAGCTTTATATCTATGTGGCCACTAATGCTGAAAAGTGGACCACCTATTTAATGGGTATGGGGGTGCTAAAAGGGTTGTATTTTTTCTGAAAATTTTCTTAGGCTATGGTAGTTAAAAATAAATAAATAAATAAATAAATAAATAAATAATTCGATCTGTTACTGACTTTCCCGGGTGCAACCTTGAGTCTCCGCCATTGCCCTGATCTCTGCTGTTTGTCTGCAGCATTGACACCATGTCAACAGCAACACTGCAGCCAGTTAATGAGCTTAGCAGATCTAAGCAGCTTATGCTGTCTACAGAGCCACTTAAGTCACTGATTGGCTGTAGTGATGTCAATGAAAACATTAACGCTGCAGACAAACAGCAGAGACCAGAGCAGCAGTGGAGATTCCGTCCTGGAACCCAGAGGATGAAGTAAAGGCTACTTTACACACTGCGATATCGGTCCCGATATCGCTAGAGTGGGTACCTGCCCCCATCTGTTGCGCGACACGGGCATATCGCTGCCCGTGCCGCACAACATCGCCCAGAGCCATCGCACACATACTTACCTGTCCGGCGACGTCGCTGTGACCGGCGAACCGCCTCCTTTCTAAGGGGGCGGTCCGTGCGGCGTCACAGCGACGTCACTGAAACGTCACTGAACCGCCGCCCAATACCAGCGGAGGGGCGGAGATGAGCGGTACGTAACATCCCGCCCACCTCCTTCCTTCTGCATAGCAACTGGGAGGCAGGTAAGGAGAGCTTCCTCGTTCCTGCGGCGTCACACGCAGCGATGTGTGCTGCCGCAGGAACGAGGAACAACTTCGTTACTGCTGCAGTAACGATTTTTAAGAATGGACCCCCATGTCGTCGATTAGCGATTTTGCACGTTTTTTGCAACGATGCAAAATCGCTTATCGGTGTCACACGCAACGGCATCGCTAATGCGGCCGGATGTGCGTCACAAATTCCGTGACCCCAACGACTCCGCATTAGCGATGTCGCAGCGTGTAAAGCCCCCTTTACGCTAGCTTTGGGGGTTTTTTTTTAACTATCACACAGTCTCAGTAAACTACCGTTCATAAAGGGAGCAATTCCCATACCATAGTCTAAATGTTATTATGTTACAAAAAAAACCTGAAATATTAAATAAAATAACTTAAAACTATGCTCAATCTGACAATTCTGCACCATCCGTAACAATTAAGTGGATGTATTTGGCGAATTACAAACTTTGGATACCATCACCAACCATAGTGCCTTCGGACACTAACCAGCTGTGAACAGATCAACTAACCCTTGGTTTTATGTGATTATTAACTTTATGTGCATAACATCATATTTGCCATATTGTGATTTTGTGCTAATACAGTGGTATTATACACTACCCACAAAGAGTTTGTGAGGTTTGGCTTTAGGGTGAAAGCAATATAAAATGTGAAAAGTTCACGCTACAGTGATATTTTATCATGAAAGTCGGGCATTTAAGTAGAAACACGCAATGGTGATTTCTTCATCTCAAACACATTATCGAAACAAAAGCCAACACCAGGGGTGGTTATACACCCCAAAATGTCAATGTCTCAATAACTTCTCATGTTACCTTGAGCATGAATTACAGCTGACAACAAAGTCTCAATCTCTTCACAAGTGGAGTGATGGTCTGTTGAGGTATGGCATCCCACTTTGGTCATTGAGGTTCTGAGGTACAGAGTTACGAGGGCTTATCATTGTTCCATTCACACACTGTATAACAGTTGTGTAATGACTACACACACCTGCCCACACTAACACCACAACCAAAAGCTTGTCTGGTGTCAACAGTGGCTGAGGCATAGCACTCTCCTTGACATCTCCAACATCGTTGGTGGCCATCATTTTTGCTCTGCGTCAATTGACATTCACCAGTGAACAGCACAGAGGCCCACTGGTTTATCGTCCAGCGTACATGACGCCTGTGCCTGGTAGTGTGGTCAGGTAGCCTTGCAGGTCATCTAGCACGCAGACCACACAGATGTAAACTGTTTTGAATGGTCTGACATGACACTTGGGTGGCTCTCACCTCCCTTAAATGTGAGTGTAGTTGTGTGGCATTCATCATCTGGTTCTGAAAGACATTCTTCACAACAAAGCATTCATCAATGTGGGATGTGGCCAAAGGACCTCCACTTTTATGCTTTTCTGTGACCCTTACAGTCTCTTTGTATCTCTATTGCAACCTGCTGATGACACTCTAAGCTCAGTAGCCACTTCTGTCTGAGAACATCCTGCTTGAAGCCTTGTAATGGTGTGGTACTGCTGATCAATTGTTAGGTGTCATCTTAGTCTCATGATATCAAAATGTGAATAGCGTGATGAGCAGGACGGTTTAAATACCTTTTCTAATTAACCTCCAAAATGTATTGGTAATTCATGGTTCCATGCAATACCTATTGTGAATTTTGCCATTAGGCTCCTTGTTAGAGAACAGCAAGTTATGCAAAAAGTCCTGGAACATTGAACAATTGGACATGTGCAGTCAAGAGTTTAGAGAAGGTCACATTAAGGTCACCTGAAAAGGTTATCTGCGTTATAGGATCATCCGAACACTTCACCTGAAGACAAATAGCTGTAACGTTTTGTGAGTGGTGTATATAGGTGACCGGGTCTTGGTGTCTTATATACAGTAGTACATAGGTGACAGGTTCTTGTTAATTGTGTATGCTACTATGGTAACAGAAGTGTTTACAGTGCTTGCATTTTTCCGCAGTGGCACATATTGAGCTTTGGACTGTAACCAGCCTGTACACATCGGATGGAGTTATTACGCATAATTTAGGAATGCAGGATGGTAAATGTATTATCTGAGTCACGGGCTTGATGGGATCTGTGCAGAACCTATTCTGCGTTTGTGGTTGAATCTTTCACTGGACAAGTTGCCAACTGGAATGCAAAACGCAGCCCATTTGTTGTGGGCAGACGGGGACATAAGTAAATAGACGGGGGACACTGGAAAGGCCATTGTATCGGGGGCATTGTCCCGGCCTGAGATGTGACACTGCGTGCTCGGAAACTCAGAGACATCCACAAGCTCAGTCACATAGATCTGTCACACAGAGGCATGAATGACAGCACAAAGGATTAGGGCGAGGGTAAATGACACCACCAAGGCGGCCATTCAGGCGCGGGGGCAGGAGGCGGCGTACAGAGGAAGTAAATTAACACCTCAAAGTTCCCTCTCTTTTGTCACCGAGATAAAAGGTTTTTCCAGCTTAAAATATATTTGCAGTTTTGCGGAGACTATTATTTTCGACATTTTAGCTCACATCTATTGAACAATTCCTTTTTTTTTTGTTTTATTCTCACAGCGGAGAAGCGAATTATTAGCAGGTTAATTGGCTTCCTATGGTGACAGCGTGGTAGTGAGATTAGACTGAACTCCACTGGGGAGGGGGGATGTAGAGGACTCTGGAATAATAAGCAGTGCATAAAGTGCTGCCATTTATAGGAAATCTTCACCATGTCAGTCCTAGTTCTGTGCTCGGAGCAGGGGCGCAGTTGGAGGGGCTACTTGGGCATGTGCTATGAGCGCTGGGTGCGGCGTTGTAACTTGAAGGCCATGGACTCCGAAGCAAAATCTCCAACCAGGTCCCTAATTTCCACAAAGGAACTGTCACCAAGTGAGAAGCGACCAGTTTTGCTTATTTTATTCCCTCTGCTCCTGTCACGGTCGTCACTCTGCCATATGAGACTTGTGACAGATCCTGGACTTGAGAGTCATTTCCATTCTTGACGCTCAATACTGAATGTGTTTCTTTTGGTAGTTGTAGGGTTAATGTCATAGTATTCTTCGTTTGGTAATTCCAGCAACTCGACCAGGAAGTTATAAAAACAACTTTTATTTAAATTTCTTTAAAATAGTTAAAAAATATAAACATGTTTAAAAAAACCATATGGTTCACCAATGCAGGGGACACGCTTACGCGTTTCGGTCTGGAGAGTCCTTACTCATAGCATAGGGTTAATGACAGTATTAATACCAGCTCAGATTTTCCCGGTTTGAAACCACTCCCAGTCCCTTTATATACCCTCTGCTACCAGAAGAGGGTGCCGGTTATTCTCTTTGCCATGTGAACGCTGGTCTAGAGGTGGAAAAACCTGGTGAAATCCTTTGCTGAAGTTGCCACTGTGCTGCTGTATTGGTGCTGACTGCAGCAGTCTGTTATGTTCCCACCTGGTCTGTCTTCCTACCCTGGTGTGTTATTTTAGCGCAGCAGTGGGGCCAACGTCCTTCGCCTGCCCACTCACTAGCCAGGGACTATTGTAGTGCCTTTTAAGGGCTTCACGTTCATGCTCGGTGACAGGTGAGGAACCTGTATAGGGACTGGCTAGAAGTGCAGGGTACAGCGGCAGGTGAGTGGATGAGGTGCCCATCTTCCCTCTGACTAACGCTAGATGTCATCATTGTTAAAGTGTCCCCGGTATACCCTTAGTTGGTCGTGGTGTGACCCTGGTTGCTGTGTTTTGGCTCATGCTGGACTGTCCCCAGTCCGTACCCTGACAGCTCCCCTTATTATTTTTTTTTTTATTCTGTTATACGGTTCAACAGATAAAAGCATTTTTACTTAGTGCTACCTATTAAGATTTTTACAAAGGGGCGTGGCTCCCAAAATTCCTCAGGGGCGTGTCTTTAGACTGATTTGTATAATTATAAAAGACTGAAAAAATAACTGACACCATAACAGCACTGAGTTAGACACCATTATAGTCAATGGGGCATCACTTTTTATTTTTCTGTTTCTAGAAATGGACTGCAAAGTCTAGGTTTAGGCAAATCTAATAAATATATGTTTGTTTTTAGGACCTGTAATAGGAGCAGTATATAGTAAGTAGTGCAGTTTGTTGTTTGTTTTTTACAAAAAGAGGGTTATGTCCACAATTTGGAAACAACTGAGCTACTTCTATAGACCTAAAAAATGTGAAAAGAGGTCAAATATCTACATAATATGGCATTTGTCAGTAGAATTAGCCCTCCTAATCCGTCTACATAGGTATGAAGTTCATAGAAACTTGATTAACACGATACCTTCATATTTGAGATCCAATGTCTTATTCCAGAGAATCTCATGATTTTCTTAATATGTAAATGAGGTGTTAAGATCTATGGGTCGGACACAGATCTCCCTGAGAATCTGCCTCCAGAGCTGATTATAAATGAAAGCGGGCACAACCAATGTGAGACATGTTGATCAGGAGAGCAGACTGTCAGTCATTACATGTCTCACACTGGTAACGCCTCCTTTCATACAAAATAAGCTCTGGAGGCAGATGCTCAGGGAGATATATCTCCAGCTCATAGATCTTACCAGCTCATTTACATATTAAGACAAAAGTGGATTTCTCAGGAATAAAATATCAGATTGCAGGTCTCAAGGTGTCATTTTAGTCAACTTTCTATGACCTACATGACCATATAGAGGGTCCATCATACTGACAGGTTCCTTTTGAAAACATACACACAATATTTAATATGACAGACTTAAGAACTGGCATAATTAATAATGCTTATGCCAACATATACTGGAAATGTAGATTGTACGTGACAATATAGTAGTTTGGCCTCTGCAGGCATCATGAAGTGTCTGCTCCTTTCTATGTCTCTGACAAAGCCTCCAGCTGGATCTCTTGAGCAAATACAAAGTTCAAAAGCGTAACGATGTAATATGCCAGAGTGGAAGCACAAAACCATTTGTACACATGCATGGCAGTAAAGGGCTGCACTTTAAAGTGCTCTATTGTATTTCAAAGGGTCTGTAGTTGGCTGTGAAGTGAATTCATATTTAACCAGCAACCCTTAAGGTGAGCAAAGTCCATGGAAAATATTCTGTATTATCTTTTCCGATGCTTTTGAAGCTATCTTGATCTAGCCCCTGGCAAAAATCCAAATATTACTACTCTTCAAGCTTCGGCTATAGATATATTCATAAGTGAGGACTCCATCAGAGTTCATTGCATGGTATACTACCACTGAGTGTAAATATATATATATATTACACATACATATATATATATATATATATATATATATATATATATATATATATATATATATATATATATATATATATATATATATATATGTGCGTATGTGTATCTATATGTATGTCTTTATATATATATATATATATATATATATATATATATATATATATATATATATATATTAATATATATATATATATATATATATATATGAGAGAGAGATTACACACATATATATACATATATATATATATATATATATATATATATATATATATATATATGTGTGTAATCTCTCTCTCATATATATATATATATTAATATATATATATATATATATATATATATATATATATATATATATAGTAATAGTAATGTATATGTGTGCGTATATATATATCGTATGTGTGTGTGTGTATATGTATATATATATATATATATATATATATATATATAATATTTATATACATATATATATATATATATATATATATATATATACACACACATACGATATATACATGCACACATATACATTATATATACGGTAATGTATATGTGTGCATATATATATATATTGTATGTGCGTATATATATATATATATATATATATATATTATACACACACACATACGATATATAGATATGCACACATATACATTACCATATATATATATATATATATATATATATGAGAGAGAGAGACATACATATAGATTACACACACACACACTATATTATATATATATATACATACATATACATACACACGCGTGTGTGTATATATATATATATATATATATATATATATATATATATATATATATATATATGTGTATGTGTGTGTTAGGGGATTTGAGGGGATAACTAGATAGGTTCTATAGTACACTGCAATAAAGTAATATTGGAGTGTATTGTAAATTTACCCATCTCCTATAGCCTTCAGCAAGATCCCCGGCTTCCATGACAATACCATCAGCACGCTGCAATCATGTTACAGGGGGTGTAGGCAATGGAGGTCAGAAGAGGCATATTTCTGCATTTCCAACCTCTTAAATGCCACTGAAACTGCTGTGATTGCAGCAGTTACACTCGGGTGCCAGCTGTATAACACAGTCTGCACTCAGGCTCTATGAAATGGGCTTATCTTCTGAGCCTGCTTCAAATTTGCAATGTGCACAGTTGTTTAATATGTATGGTATGATGTTGAAAACTGACACCTTGGCAGAGTAGGTCCCCCTGGGGTGCTGTTGGCACTGGCACTTGGCCGAGTTCACCAGGTGCTGCCACCGTGGTTTTATCTATAGTGCTGACATGGCCAAATCAGCTCCTAAATAGAACAAAACCGGTTACAAAACTTCATACATATAGCAACAAAAAAAATGTATTGTAGTATTCCTAATGATAAGAACCATTTATCACATAAAATAAACTTCAGGATGTTTAAAGCACCCCTCCAGTATTTAATTTTACCGCTAGAGCGGTGCTTTAACGGCTAGGACACATAGCAAGGGAAAAAAAAAAAAAAAAAAAAAAATCGCATTCTACTTGGACCCATGTTACTCTTTGGGGCGGTTCCCATCTGCGATTATTTTCTCAGCCCTAATTGAACCGAGAAAACAGTCGCAGAATACGATCCGTATTCACTCGCATCCATACAAGTCTATGGGTGTAGGTGAAACATCGAACTGCACTTGGATGACACCGGAGTGCAGTGCGATAATTGTATGAGCTAGTAATGGACAAGATAGGGAGATTAATCTCTCCCTCTCATCCGCAGCTGTGATCCGACCACCTTCTAATGCCGCCGCTCCGGTCGGTCTCCTGTGATTTGGGACCTGCCGGCAGCTCCAGCGCACCGGAGGTCACAATTCACTACAAGTCTATGAGAGTCTCATTCTGGCTCTCATAGAGTTGCATTGGGAGCTTGTGATTTAACTTCTGACTTCCGACCAGTCAGAAGTTAGTCACAAGATGGCGCCGCTTCTGTAAAAGGTGAAGCTGACAGAAGGAGAGTATATGACAAAGGGCTTAGAAAAAAATCAAAACGCTGCAGTGGTGCTTTAACAAAACCAATGATTCCTCCAGTCTTTGGGACATAAAGATTTAGGTGTTTGCTATAAAATAATAGAAACTTTTGTATTCCCTTAAGTGCACAATAAATGTATGGGCAGGATACGTGTGGGAGGGTTTCAGAGTTGGGGTTAAAGAATGTCATAGTCAAGGAACGAAAACTCCCATCAGCTGTTGACATGAAAACATTGACCTCATACCAAGACAGAATGTGCAGCCAGTTGTGACCGTGACTGACACTCGGCCATATATAATGGACATTACTGTGACAATTGCACCTGTTTGAAGCCACCAAATGAAGTGACCGTGATGTACAGGCTGTAGAATGGAGGGAGTCAAAATGGGCAAAGTGGTACAATTCCCAGTAACACTATGTAAGGCTTTATTTGGGCATAATTTTACTTTAGTTGGCCTTACATCGAAAATGGGAAAGGACAGAAATGGGAGGGCACAATAAAATGGAGGGGTCTGAAGTCGATTACTGGTGGGGAAACGGGTAAAAAGTTATGGTAAATGGTGCAAGTAAAGCTTGACGGTAGACTTGGTGATCTAGGGAAAGCACGTAGGTGGGCTTTGTGTCTCACCTTCAGCCATCAGATGCGAAGACAACTGTGTACCCAAGGAGTGGGGGTACAGGATTAGTTTTTGGGCATAGTTCAAGTTGGCACAGCACTGATGATGATTTACCCATCGTCATGGTGGATGAAAGGTGATCAACATGCACACGGCTTCACAGCGTAGGGTTTGGGGGGATTTCGGAGAGAGGAAATACGCCAATACACTGCTATGGAGAAGGTCTCCTTAAGACAACCTGTCACCAGATCTGCCAACTATAGCCTGCGGCCACCACCACTGATCTCTTATGCACAGTATTCTGGAATTCTGTGTATAAGAGCCCCGGCTGCTCTGTATAACGTAAAAAACAAACAAACAAAAAAACACCTTTATAATACCTACCAAGGGGAGTGGTCTGGTCTGATGAATGTTGTTGTTCTCTGATCCGGCACCTCCGCTCTCCGGTCCAGCGCCTTTTGTCTGTTGCGATCTCCGTCCTCCTCCTACCCAGCCCAGTGTAGATGACATGTCAAAGTCATCCACAGTAGCGGACACTGCGGTCCTGCGCAGGCGCACTTTGGGTTTATGGGTTTTATGACCAGATACAACCCTTCCTCAGTCAACAGAGTGCCTCCACTCACACTATTGATGAGGACAGTAAACATCTGATCTGCTGAGGGCAGATCAAAGTACTGTAATGTGCAGGCGCAAGGAAAGGTGTGCACAATACTTTGATCTGCCCTGAACAGGGTCGATCAAAGTGCGCCTGTGCAGTACCACAATGCCGGCTAGTGTGGATGATGTATGACACGCGATGCACATGGGCCTAAGAAGAAGGAAAACTGCGATCGCTGCAGAGAGGAGGCGCCGGACCGGAGACCAGCAATGCCCATCGGACCAGACCAGACCTCCCCTAGTTGAGTATTACAAAAGTGTTTTTTACATTCTACACAGCGGCCTGGGCTCTCATATACTGTATTCTGGAATACTGTATATAAGAGCGCACTGGTGGTGGTTGCAGCTTATAGTCGCCAAATCTGGTGACAGGTTCACTTTAACTACACATGATTTTCTATATATAAAGTTGTGAACACTGCCACTTGACCCTTAAGAAGTTGTTTGTTTCTTTATATAGAAGGCGTTTTTGTCTACGGAGGTCTTACCAGATAGTTTGTGTAATACGGTCATCTCCCTACAGTAGTGAACATATAATTTGATATGTGGAAATATAATAATGTGACTGGTGGGAGAAATGGAGCAATGCCCAATTATATGACTTTCCACTTGTAGGCAACCCCTTAGGAAACTAATAATATTGTCAACAATAGTTTTATTTAATGGCTTTATGAAAATAAAATCTTGTCTTGTAGATTCAGGGAGCAGACAGACGTGGTCAGGAAAAAATATGAGGTCAGAAGCCGGGAGGCAACGTATGAGGTTCAGGGAGCAGAGAGAGACGTGGTCAGGAAAAGGTCCGAGGTCAGAAGCCAAGATCAGAACACTTACACCAGGCAGGAGCCAAGAGCAAACTAAGCAAACAGGAAGTATAACTGGCGAAGTTCAGTTAAGCCCAGTAAAGAAACAGAGCAGTCACCAGGAACAAGGCGCATCTGTGAAGTCACCTCCCAAAACCAGCATAGACGCTAGTGGTGAAAGACACCTGTCAGCAAGTGCACAAGACGCAGAGCATTTTCAAATGCAAAATGCTCTGCACAGTGGAGCCATGACAAAAACGTTCCCAATGCAAAATGCTCCGCACAGCGGAACTGACAGTTGGCAAGATTATATTTGTACATACTTGGTTTGGAGCTTAGCGCCTGCTTGACCAACTAAGAAGGACCAATGGTGTACTCAATTTCCAACCAAGGGAATCAAACCCGGTGACTACAGTCAGGGCCAGAAATATTTGGACAGTGACACAAGTTTTGTTATTTTAGCTGTTTACAAAAACATGTTCAGAAATACAATTATATATATATAATATGGGCTGAAAGTGCACACTCCCAGCTGCAATATGAGAGTTTTCACATCCAAATCAGAGAAAGGGTTTAGGAATCATAGCTCTGTAATGCATAGCCTCCTCTTTTTCAAGGGACCAAAAGTAATTGGACAAGGGACTCTAAGGGCTGCAATTAACTCTGAAGGCGTCTCCCTCATTAACCTGTAATCAATTATGTAGTTAAAAGGTCTGGGGTTGATTACAGGTGTGTGGTTTTGCATTTGGAAGCTGTTGCTGTGACCAGACAACATGCGGTCTAAGGAACTCTCAATTGAGGTGAAGCAGAACATCCTGAGGCTGAAAAAAAAAAGAAAAAATCCATCAGAGAGATAGCAGACATGCTTGGAGTAGCAAAATCAACAGTCGGGTACATTCTGAGAAAAAAGGAATTGACTGGTGAGCTTGGGAACTCAAAAAGGCCTGGGCGTCCACGGATGACAACAGTGGTGGATGATCGCCGCATACTTTCTTTGGTGAAGAAGAACCCGTTCACAACATCAACTGAAGTCCAGAACACTCTCAGTTAAGTAGGTGTATCTGTCTCTAAGTCAACAGTAAAGAGAAGACTCTGTGAGGCAAATCCCGGGATATGAAGATGAATTATGACTCCAGTCATAATCCCTCATCACTCCCTGGCAGTGCCCCCTCCCTTCTTGTTCTCAGTGTTCCACTTACACCTCCATGGCCATGTCCTGTGATATGGAGATGAGGTGGTGTGGGAACAATGGACACAGGATGACTCCCTGCCGTCACCCTGTAGTAGGAGCTGCTATCTAATTAGCAAGGCTCTGGAAGTAGCCAGACAGAACGACTCCAGTAAAAAATGGTTCATATCTCGCAAGCCATATTTCCGATAAATATGGCAACCATAAAAATGGTGTCTCCGCATGCGGACGATGCCGGCACACCCTTTTTATGGGAGCAGGACATTGGGAAATGCCCCAGGCGTGATATCAGCCAATGGGGAACTGGCAGACAGGTCATGAGTCCCCTCGTTCTGTAGCTAAATTCATAACTGTCACAATGAGAGCATTGGCGTCCGCCTACGACGCTCCCAGGCAAAGTTATGGCCAATATCCCCTTTGCTGGATAATTCTGATCCATGCAGGGGGAGTGGCAGTGCTTCCCTGTGAGGTCACTAAGGTAGGAGGGGACCTGGATCTGCCCAGGTTGATAACCCTACTTCGGCCATTTTCCAGCGTTCTTTCGCTGGGGGCACGTGTAGGAAACATCTGTGGGAAGGATCCTAGAAACCTGGGTACAGCGCCCCCCTGTGGCCAGACGCAACAAGGTAACTGCTGGAACTGTGTATGCCTGTTTGTAACCCATGCTTTGATTGTAACTGTACTCTGACATATGTATATTCTGTAGATTCCCTATTGTATATATTGTAGTTTCTAGTGTGCTTTAGGCTGATTAAATTATATAATTAATCTTGGGCTGTTCTGTTATCTCGATCTTGAATCCCACGTCTGTGTGTTCGGCTAATAGTTACCGTAAATCGGTTGGTGGCAGCGAATTGTGCCAAGGATTATTGTGGGGAGGCCAGTGAGATTCGGGGAGATTTTATATATTCCGCCCGCGGAGGTCGGGGGAATATATACCTTACTCTCACCGGGGACCCTTCAATAATCGGCATAAGTAGTATAGCGGCCTCCTTGCTTATTGTCGGGCAATTCCATAATTGGCCTGACTATAAGAGGGGCGCTAGAGAGCGCGTCACGTGCTCTGTCTGTCGGTCGGGAGGTATAAAGGAGGGGTGACCCCCCACTTGTTACCCCCCGATTGCGACGTACTGGTAGCCAGCGCGGGGGATTTCTGAGTGACCCCCCCGGTGGTTTGTGACATATTGGTGGCATAGCGGTGGGATCGAGATAATAGTGTGTGTGAGTGTGAGACCCATACTCCCAGACACTAAAGACTGCCTGCAGCAGCTGTGGCTGCTGGGGTCTTCAGACTAGCTCAACACTAGAGTGTCAGAGTGCAGATACTGTAAGGTGTGTGGAGGCATCAGGTGTCAGTTCTGTGTCAGTGACCAAAAGTCTGCAAGAATGGCTGATGGCACCAGGAGCAGAGCTATGCAACTGGCCAATGCTAAGGCAGGAGCCGAAGAGAGGGAGGACGGTGCTGTGGACAGCAATGAGGAGGTTGCCCACGAGTCCTCCAGGAGCTCGACGCCAGAAAACCGTTCTGCCGAGGACATTGCGCAACCTGGCACTGCTGGACAAGATGAGGAGGAGCTCACCCAAGGTTCCTCAACGAGCCAGATGCCAGCCCTCCGCTCTGAAAGGGACAGTGAATCGCCTAGCTCTGCAGCGTGCCGCAGATCACCACGTGCCATTCCACCGAGCCTGGGAGGCTCGGATAGCCTTCTTCAAATGGCTATGGCCCTTCTCCAGGCTGGAGACCAGAAGGGCTACAAGGAACTCCTGGCAGAGCGCAGGGCAGAGCGGCACGCAGAGCGTGAGGCTGCGGAGCGAGAGCGGCAGGCAGCGCGTGAAGAGCGAGAGCGACAGGCAGACCGTGACTACCAGCTGCAGCTAGCTCAGCTCCGGCCCTCATCAGCCACATGTGACCTTCGAGACACCAAACTTCCAAAGGTCCGTGTTGAGGACTTCCCAGTGCTGGAGAAGGATGGAGACTTGGACTCTTTCTTGACTGCTTTTGAACGGACTTGCTTGCAGCACCATCTGGACAAGGACCAGTGGGCCAAATACCTGACCCCCCGTTTAAGGGGTAAGGCCCTGGATGTCCTTGGGGACTTGCCTGCTGAGGCAGATCAGGGCTACGACACCATCAAGCGGGCCCTGATCCAACAGTACAACCTCACTCCAGAGTCCTACCGCAAGAAGTTCCGGAGCCTACAGAAGGGACCAAAGGACTCCTGGGCTGACCACCGGCGGGCACTTGCCCGAGCTGCCGACCACTGGACCCAAGGCCTGCAGCTTTCCACCGGACCGGAGATCCTGGACTTGTTCATCACGGAGCAACTCTTGTGGAACTGCCCTGAGGATCTCCGCCAGTTCATCCGAGACCAGAAGCCAAAGGGGTCCACGGCTACAGCTGCCCTGGCCGATGACTACACCAACAATCGGGCTCCTGAAGCCAGGAGAGCAGCCACCAGCAGCACCTGGAGAGGGGGTAAGATGAATTCTGCGACTGCCCCACCTGCCCCTAGACTGCAGGGGGTGTCCCCCTCAACTCCCCTCTCCAGGCCCGTGGCGGAACCAAGACGGTGCCACCAGTGCAACCTACCTGGACACTTCAAGGCCATGTGCCCTCAGCGTCCCAAGGCCCCGGCTCCGTCCCCGTCCCAAGGGCCGCCCAAGGTGTATTGTGTGGGTGGGGGTGGTGGTAGGTCCCTGGACAGCTTCCAACCTGTCACCGTCGGCCGGTCTGTGACCATAGGACTGCGAGACAGCGCCTCGGAGGTGACTCTGCTGCGGCCTGAGATGGTGTCCCCCCAAGACTTGATCCCTGGAAAAACCCTCGCTGTCTCCGGGATTGGAGGCACTGACCCGGCGCTGCCTGTTGCTGACATTTATGTGGACTGGGGCGCAGGGCGGGGGGTGAGGGAGGTGGGGGTAACTGATCGGATCCCCGCAAACGTGCTACTTGGGACAGATTTGGGGCAGATAACCTCCCAGTTTGGGCCCCAACCAAGGGCTGAACCTTCAGCCAGTACTGACATGCCTCCGGACAATGTTAATGTGTTATCTATGAATGATGTAAGGGAGGAGGGAGTGAACTCTGATATTTCTGCTTGCATAGACACCATAGACACACACTCAGCTGCAGCTGTGACAGGGGAGGGGGTCAGAGAAAGGTGTGACAATGCCTCTACAAGTAATCAGCCTGTGAGCTGGGATCTGTTGCCCTCTGAAGGGATAAGCAGAGAGCAGGGTGCTGCAGGGGGAGGACCAGTGTGTGGGGTGGGGGCTACCACAGCAAATGTGGGGTCCCCAGAGATTTCACAGCGGGGTTCTGTTGCTGCAGGAGGGGAACAGGCAGGTGAGATTGGGGCCGGTCCAGGAGCGGAAGTGCTCCCAGGTAAGATCTCGGTGCATGGTTCCCCCACAACCGGGGTGTCAGGAAGCCAGGTAGGTCTGCCTGAACCGGCGACTTGGTCAGGAACGGAGGAGGAGCAGGCACGATCCACGGTCGCAGCGGCTGTGGCCGCTGTCACCCGCAGTGGGAGTGCTGGAAGCCAAGGGGCCTCCCGGAGGTCCGATAGCTCTTCCCCTTCTGACCAAGTGGCAGCCGAGTCAGGTGGAGGCCAGGACACAGGTCCCGGGGTACTGACTGAAGATGTGACAGTCTCGTCGATTCTGGCCACATCTAGTCAGGGGTTTCAGGCAGCGTTAGAAGCTGACGACAGCCTGAAAGCTCTTAAGGAGCAGGCGGCCCAGCCTCCCTCGGACTCGGACCCGGAGCGAGTGGTCTGGGACCAAGGACGGCTGTACCGGGCCACGGTCCAGCAGGGTTCACCGGAGGCGTGGCCCAGGGACCGACAGTTGGTGGTACCCTATCCGTTCCGGACGGAGTTGTTGCGGATCGCACATGAGATTCCGATGGCCGGACACCTAGGGATCGCTAGGACCAAGGCCAGGTTAAACCAGCATTTCTACTGGCCAAAAATGGGGGCCGATGTGGCTGCCTACTGCCGTTCGTGTGAAACCTGTCAGAGTGGGGAAGGCGGGGCCACGCCCCAAAGCCCCACTGGTATCTCTGCCCATCATCGATGAGCCTTTCAGGAGGGTGGCTGTGGATCTGGTCGGCCCGCTGGCCATCCCCAGCAGCTCCGGGAAACGCTTCATACTGACGGTAGTGGACTATGCCACCCGGTACCCAGAAGCAGTGGCCTTGTCGTCCATTCGGGCTGACAAGGTGGCCACCGCATTGCTGGAGATTTTCTCCCGAGTGGGTTTTCCCCAGGAAATGCTCACTGACCGGGGGACCCAATTCATGTCCCAGCTGATGGAGGCCCTCTGTAAGCAAGTCCAGGTGCGACATCTGGTGGCCAGCCCGTACCATCCACAGACTAATGGCCTGTGCGAGCGGTTCAATGGCACCTTAAAGCAGATGCTTAAGATGTTGGTCGACTCCCATGGGCGTGACTGGGAGCGGTATCTCCCACACCTGTTATTTGCTTACCGGGAGGTTCCACAGGCCTCAACAGGATTCTCACCGTTTGAGCTCCTGTACGGGCGACGTGTGCGGGGCCCCCTGGCTCTGGTGAAAGAGGCTTGGGAAGGGGATTTGGCCACCCCTGGAGTGTCGGTTATCGAGTATGTCATGCGCTTCCGGGACAAAATGCAGGCCTTGACGCAACTGGTACACGACAATATGGCTCAAGCCCAGGCCGATCAGAAGCGTTGGTACGACCAGAACGCTTGTGAGAGGACCTACCAAGTGGGTCAAGAGGTGGGGGTACTGGTCCCCGTACCACAGGACAAGCTTCAGGCAGCCTGGGAAGGCCCATACCTCGTGTACCAGCAGCTCAACCCTGTGACGTACCTAGTCACCCTGGACCCTGCCCGTGGAAGGCGGAAGCCCTTCCATGTGAACATGATGAAGGCACATCATGAGCGGGAGGCATGTGCGCTCCCCGTGTGCAACCTGCCCGAGGAGGGAGAAGCGGAAACCCTCTTGGATATGCTAGCCCAGGTTAGGGCAGGCGGATCCATTGAGGATGTGGAGGTTGGCCACCAGCTCTTGGAAGACCAACGGTCCCAGCTGTGGGCCACCCTCCTCCCCTTCCGGGGGTTGTTTACCAACCAGCCCGGAAGGACTGACTTGGCTGTCCATCACGTGGACACTGGGGATCATCCCCCGATCCGGCGTTCAGCATATCGGGTCTCCCTGGAGGTGCAGCAACACATGCGCCAGGAGATTGACGAGATGCTGAAGCTGGGGGTGATCCAGGCATCCAACAGCGCTTGGGCCTCGCCTGTAGTCCTCGTCCCTAAGAAGGACCGAACCACTCGGTTCTGCGTGGACTACAGGGGGCTCAATGCGGTCACGGTCGCCGATGCGTACCCAATGCCACGCATCGATGACCTGCTCGATCAGTTGGCCGGGGCTCAGTACCTGACCATCATGGATCTGAGCCGGGGATATTGGCAGATCCCCCTGACTCGCAAGGCCAGGGAACGCTCTGCCTTTATTACCCCATTTGGACTGTACGAGTCCACGGTGATGCCATTCGGGATGAGGAATGCCCCTGCCACTTTCCAGCGGATGGTCAACACCCTGCTCAAGGGACTTGAAGGGTACGCGGCCGCGTACCTGGATGACATTGCCGTCTTCAGTCCCACCTGGGAGGACCACCTAGAGCATCTAGCACAGGTGCTCAGGCGGATCCACCGGGCAGGTTTGACCATCAAGCCGGGAAAGTGTCAGCTGGCCATGAGCGAGGTCCAGTACCTCGGTCACCGGGTAGGCGGGAGAACACTGAAGCCCGAGCCTGAGAAAGTGGAGGCCATCGCATCCTGGCCCACCCCCAGGACCAAGAAGCAGGTGATGTCCTTCTTGGGGACCGCTGGGTACTATAGGAGGTTTGTTCCATGCTATAGTAGCCTGGCAAAGCCCTTGACGGACCTCACCAAGAAGAAGCTGCCCTCTGCAGTCGATTGGACAATGGACTGCGAGACAGCCTTCCGGGCCCTAAAGGACGCCCTGTCCAGCCCACCCGTGCTACAGGCAGCCGACTTCACGCGGCCGTTTGTAGTACAGACCGACGCCAGTGACTTCGGCCTCGGTGCGGTGCTCAGCCAGGTGGACTCTGCGAGCCAAGAGCACCCAGTCTTGTACCTGAGCAGGAAGCTGTTACCAAGGGAAGTTGCCTATTCCACGATGGAGAAGGAGTGCCTGGCCATAGTGTGGGCCCTGCAGCGTCTGCAACCCTATCTATACGGGCGCCACTTCATCGTGGAGACGGACCACAATCCCCTCAGCTGGTTGCACACCGTCTCTGGGACGAATGGGCGATTGTTGCGATGGAGCCTTGCGCTCCAGCAATACAACTTCACCATTCGCCACAAAAGGGGCCGTGACCACGGTAACGCAGACGGGCTGTCCCGACAAGGAGAGGTCGCGGACGGGCGCACGGGGGAACACCGGAGTGTGCTGCCCCCTAGCGCCCTCAAAAGGGGGGAGGTGTGAGGCAAATCCCGGGATATGAAGATGAATTATGACTCCAGTCATAATCCCTCATCACTCCATGGCAGTGCCCCCTCCCTTCTTGTTCTCAGTGTTCCACTTACACCTCCATGGCCATGTCCTGTGATATGGAGATGAGGTGGTGTGGGAACAATGGACACAGGATGACTCCCTGCCGTCACCCTGTAGTAGGAGCTGCTATCTAATTAGCAAGGCTCTGGAAGTAGCCAGACAGAACGACTCCAGTAAAAAATGGTTCATATCTCGCAAGCCATATTTCCGATAAATATGGCAACCATAAAAATGGTGTCTCCGCATGCGGACGATGCCGGCACACCCTTTTTATGGGAGCAGGACATTGGGAAATGCCCCAGGCGTGATATCAGCCAATGGGGAACTGGCAGACAGGTCATGAGTCCCCTCGTTCTGTAGCTAAATTCATAACTGTCACAATGAGAGCATTGGCGTCCGCCTACGACGCTCCCAGGCAAAGTTATGGCCAATATCCCCTTTGCTGGATAATTCTGATCCATGCAGGGGGAGTGGCAGTGCTTCCCTGTGAGGTCACTAAGGTAGGAGGGGACCTGGATCTGCCCAGGTTGATAACCCTACTTCGGCCATTTTCCAGCGTTCTTTCGCTGGGGGCACGTGTAGGAAACATCTGTGGGAAGGATCCTAGAAACCTGGGTACAGCGCCCCCCTGTGGCCAGACGCAACAAGGTAACTGCTGGAACTGTGTATGCCTGTTTGTAACCCATGCTTTGATTGTAACTGTACTCTGACATATGTATATTCTGTAGATTCCCTATTGTATATATTGTAGTTTCTAGTGTGCTTTAGGCTGATTAAATTATATAATTAATCTTGGGCTGTTCTGTTATCTCGATCTTGAATCCCACGTCTGTGTGTTCGGCTAATAGTTACCGTAAATCGGTTGGTGGCAGCGAATTGTGCCAAGGATTATTGTGGGGAGGCCAGTGAGATGCGGGGAGATTTTATATATTCCGCCCGCGGAGGTCGGGGGAATATATACCTTACTCTCACCGGGGACCCTTCAATAATCGGCATAAGTAGTATAGCGGCCTCCTTGCTTATTGTCGGGCAATTCCATAATTGGCCTGACTATAAGAGGGGCGCTAGAGAGCGCGTCACGTGCTCTGTCTGTCGGTCGGGAGGTATAAAGGAGGGGTGACCCCCCACTTGTTACCCCCCGATTGCGACGTACTGGTAGCCAGCGCGGGGGATTTCTGAGTGACCCCCCCGGTGGTTTGTGACAGACTCCATGAAAGTAAATACAAAGGGTTCACATCTAGATGCAAACCATTCATCAATTCCAAAAATAGACAGGCCAGAGTTAAATTTGCTGAAAAACACCTCATGAAGCCAGCTCAGTTCTGGAAAAGTATTCTATGGACAGATGAGACAAAGATCAACCTGTACCAGAATGATGGGAAGAAAAAAGTTTGGAGAAGAAAGGGAACGGCACATGATCCAAGGCACACCACATCCTCTGTAAAACATGGTGGAGGCAACGTGATGGCATGGGCATGCATGGCTTTCAATGGCACTGGGTCACTTGTGTTGATTGATGACATAACAGCAGACAAGAGTAGCCGGATGAATTCTGAAGTGTACCGGGATATACTTTCAGCCCAGATTCAGCCAAATGCCGCAAAGTTGATTGGACGGCGCTTCATAGTACAGATGGACAATGACCCCAAGCATACAGCCAAAGCTACCCAGGAGTTCATGAGTGCAAAAAAGTGGAACATTCTGCAATGGCCAAGTCAATCACCAGATCTTAACCCAATTGAGCATGCATTTCACTTGCTCAAATCCAGACTTAAGACAGAAAGACCCAGAAACAAGCAAGACCTGAAGGCTGCGGCTGTAAAGGCCTGGCAAAGCATTAAGAAGGAGGAAACTCAGCGTTTGGTGATGTCCATGGGTTCCAGACTTAAGGCAGTGATTGCCTCCAAAGGATTCGCAACAAAATATTGAAAATAAAAATATTTTGTTTGGGTTTGGTTTATTTGTCCAATTACTTTTGACCTCCTAAAATGTGGAGTGTTTGTAAAGAAATGTGTACAATTCCTACAATTTCTATCAGATATTTTTGTTCAAACCTTCAAATTAAACGTTACAATCTGCACTTGAATTCTGTTGTAGAGGTTTCATTTCAAATCCAATGTGGTGGCATGCAGAGCCCAACTCGCGAAAATTGTGTCACTGTCCAAATATTTCTGGACCTAACTGTACATATTATCTATAATCCTTTATCTTAATATGTGCCATCTTCATTCATTAGGAAGTTTGGGAATGGCAACAAGAATCCCTGCGTTATCGTGGTATTCTCCTTCAGGCAGGTATCAGTTCTGACAGCTAAAGTGCATGACGGATTATTATAATAGATTAACATGCAAGACAGTTACATCTGTAAGACAGTGAAGATCTTTATCCGAGTTTCTGTGAAGAAGAATATGAAAGACAAGCTGCATGACTTCACAAGGAAAGCTGACAGCAGCCATAGATGTCATAAGATTAGACAAAAGCGCCCGTGATTTCTAGGATTACAGACCACAGCCGTAAGTAACACTAGTGCCTCATCTGACTGTCACAAGTGCCGCTCGTAAAATGTAATATTTGGGGTTGATCCCTAAAGATTATTAGGATAAAGACACAAATGCAGTCCTCACTGGCTTTCCTTGGACAAACTATAGACAGCCAAAAGGTACATCATATTACCTCTAAACTTATATCCGGTCTATGGCTAATCCTTAGTATATTGTGCAATGGTAATTTGCCATAGTTTGTAACGCACGATCTATATCCAATCATCAGTAAACAACATACACAGTCCAGGGCCCACCCTTGGTGCATCGTATAGAGTCTAAGATCCACCCTCAGTGCATCGTATAGAGTCTATGATCCACCCTCGGTGCCCCGTATACAGTCTAGGGCCCACCCCCCGAGTGCCCCGTATACAAACCTAGGGCCCACCCCCCCAGTGCCCCGTGTCCAGACTATGACCCACCCTCAGTGCCCAGTGTCCAGACTATGACCCACCCTCAGTGCCCAGTGTCCAGACTATGACCCATCCCTCAGTGCCCCGTATACAATGTATGATCCACCCCTCCGTGCCCCGTATACAATCTATGATCCACCCCTCCGTGCCCCGTATACAATCTATGATCCACCCTCCGTGCCCCGTATACAATCTATGATCCACCCTCCGTGCCCCGTATACAATCTATGATCCACCCTCAGTGCCGTGTATACAGCAGTCTATGACCTAGTGTTCGCGCATTATCACGCTCCATTTTCACCATTCTAACAGAATTCTTTAAAGCAGCAAAAAACTTAGAAACAAAAAAGACAAACTATTTGAAAATAAAATATATTATAAAGTTTACAAAACAGAAATACAGAAGGCTTTTTTTCCTGTAACTTGTCAGCATTTGATCAGCGCTTAGGTTTTCAATCAAAGGTTGACAGAGCGGAGACAAAGTTCTTCAGTTTATATTGATTTTTGGGATGTGAGTAAAAGACTTCATCTGTACATAAAGAATAAATATGCCGTATTTGTCTGAAAACCACTTTGTTTAAATGTATTTAGGGGTTTTCCAAATTCTCAAAGACATTTATGGCGGATCCATATGTGGTATATTTCCAATGCGAGGTGCCACTTCCGGAATTCCTCGCAGCCATTCCGCCAGGTGAGGTGGAAAAATAACTGCACATGGAGACTGATTGAAGCCACACAACTGTCTACTCAAGTCTATGGGAGCTACCAAAACGGCTATGCAGGCATACGAGACCACCTTCTAACTCAAACCCCTCCAGGAAAGGCGGGACGAGAGGTCACCTGTAGATAAGATTTAATTGGCTATGGTAACTAAATCTACAATGCTTCTAAAGGCCACGTCTCACTAAGCAACATCGCTAGCAACATCGCTGCTGAGGCACGACTTGCTAGCGATGTTGCTCTGTGTGACATCCAGCAACAACCTGACTCCTGTTGTGAGGTCGTTGGTTGTTGCTGAATGTCCTGGACCATTTTTTAGTTGTTGCTGTCCCGCTGTGAAGCACACATCGCTGTGTGTGACAGCGACAGAGCAACAACTAAATGTGCAGTGAGCAGGAGCCGGCTTCTGCGGACGCTGGTAACCAATGTAAATATCGGGTAACCAAGAAGCCCTTTCCTTGGTTACCCGATATTTACCTTCGTTACCAGCGTCCGCCGCTCTCACGCTACCAGTGCCGGCTCTCTGCTCCCTGCACACATAGCCAGACTACACATCGTGTAATTAACCCGATGTGTACTCTGGCTAGGAGTGCAGGGAGCCTGCGCTAAGCGGTGCAAAACAGGACTGCTGCGGAAACACCATCACATGTCTCAACGCTGGCAGGAAAGTAGCCAGGTCTTTCACCGGGAAGGAACAACCACGGGAAGGGCAGTCTCCAGTCAAGGAAACAGCCTATGCCAAAACATGGTATCCATCCACAGACAGCTGTTTCGGGGTATTTGCCCCTCATCAGTGTGGAGTAGGAAACTGGCTAGTGGGAGCAATGCCTAGTAAAAGACTACATAAGCAAGGATGATTGACCTTAGGGAGATCAACATCCAACAACCAACATCCCACTAGCCAGTTTCCTACTCCACACTGATGAGGGGCAAATACCCCGAAACAGATGTCTGTGGATGGATACCATGTTTTGGCATAGGCGGTTTCCTTGACTGGAGACTGCCCTTCCCGTGGTTGTTCCTTCTCGGTGAAAGACCTGGTTAGTTTCCTGCCAGCGTTGAGACAGGTGTTTCCGCAGCAGTCCTGTTTTGCATATTTTCCCAGGGGGCCTTGTTCTAGAATCACTGCGATGAGAAACACGTGATGGTGTCTCCGTGGTGCTGGATGTTGATCTCCCTAAGGTGAATCATCCTTGCTTATGTAGCGCTAAGCGGTGTGCGCTGGTAACCAAGGTAAATATCGGGTTGGTTACCCGATATTTACCTTAATTACCAAGCGCAGCATCGCTTCCACGCGTCGCTGCTGGCTGGGGGCTGGTCACTGGTGAGATCTGCCTGTTTGACAGCTCACCAGCAACCCGTGTAGCGACGCTCCAGCGATCCCTGCCAGGTCAGGTTGCTGGTGGGATCGCTGGAGCGTCGCTTAGTGTGACGGTATCTTAAGGCTATTTTCACACATCAGTTTTTTGCCGTGAGGCACAATCCAGTTTGTGCCTGATGCAATGGATCCGGCGTCCAATTTTTTTTGTTTGAAAAAGTTAGGTGATCATGAAAACCAGGATCCTACAAAGAAGGAGATAAAGAGAGAGATAGAGGTAAAGAGAGATAGAGATGGAGTGTTTTCTGGCCAGAAGAGAATTTAAAGAATGCCGGGGCATGGCCAGAAGCAAAAAAAAAGGATCCATCGCCTGATTCTGTCATTTGCTCATAGGCTTCCATTGTATATAAAAAAAAAAAAAACACAGAAGGCGCCGGATTCGTCGCCTTCCGTTTTTTTTTCCGGTCCCAAAAACGCTGCTTTGGATGTTTCTTCTGGTGACCGCACAGACCAATTTCACCATAGTGACCGCACAGACCAATTTCGCCATATCCAGCGCGTGCCGGATAAAACACGAGGCCATGCCGCACAATCCGGCGATCTGCAGAATGGGCTCTGAGTCTCACGGACAGGAAACATGGATCCGTTTTTAAAACTGATGTGAGTGGATTAAGTAAACTCTGTAGGTCATTGTGCGAGTCTTATCTGTACAGGAAAAAGAAGAATGCAGCGAGATTGAAGTGCACGGATTAGAGGCTGCTTGGAGTAAATGGTTCAAGGGCTCTTCTGACAGCTTCTGGTTACCTATTATATAGAAAGGCTTCTAGAGCTGCTTGAGATTATGAAACATTTCTATAACGAGCAGAGGTACATTACCCAAGAGTGACCACTAAACCTTGTAAGGCGCTGTGCTGATCGGCTGATGCTGAAGCTGCCATTGGCTGATTAGTGAGGGGTGCTGGTGGTCAGACCCCTACCAATCTAATATTGAGGACAGGTCATCAACATCGCCATTGGTAGAAAACCCATTTAACATTTAATTTACAAGTGTATTGGTGGAATATGGGGGGGTTGTGTATAATTTTGTGTAGGTTTGTATTCTAGGCGTGGTGCTCTGTCCATTCTGTGTATTCCTTGTCCTGTTTGCAGGTTAATCACTCCTTGCCGGGGTTTTGTCCCTAGGTCTGGGGGAGGGGAGCCTGAGATCCACCTAAACTGCTTTCCTGGGGGATTATTCATTCTGGCTGAGAAAGACAAGAGAGAAGGAGTAAGATTCATCCTCTGTGGGAGAAGCTGAGGCTTCCCAGAGAGATCTGGACATTTTTCGCTTACTGGACTGTATCAGTGTTCCTGGACTATTTTACTCTCTGTATTGTGGATTACTTTATGGACCTTCTTATTTGCTTGGAATAAATGTTCTTTGGATTGCTCAATCATCTCTCACTCTATTGATTGTGTGATATCGGAGAAGGACCCCGTGACAACAAGAACCTGGTGGAAATTTACACTGAGCTGTATAAGGAAATTCATCTTTGACACCAAGGTTGCAGAGAAATAACATTTGCTGGTTTATAAAAGTTAGTACAAAACGTAATAATAAAAATGTTTATTCACTTAGATAGCGCTATTGATTCCACAGCGCTTTACATACATCAGCAACACTGTCCCTATTGGGACCCACAATCTAAGGTCCCTATCAGTATGTGTTTGGAAGGAAACTGTAGACCTCAGAGGAAACCCAGACAAACAGGGGGAGAACATACAAACTCCTTGCAGATGGTGTCCTTGGTGGGAGTTGAACCAAGGACCCCAGCGCTGCAAGACTTCAGTGCTAACCACTGAGCCACTGTGTCTAATCCATCTGAATGTATAGACTGCCATATGAATATATATGGACTATCCTTTTTGTTTCCGAGGTTAAAGCTGCCCACAATATACCATGTCTACTGTACATGTCAACAACAGAGCGTCATATGAAGAATTGCAGAATTACCGTTATACAGCTTTAATTTTGCACCAAGGGTAAAAGGGCCGGTCATGGATAAAGTGAATGGTAAAGCCCATTTTTTTATTATTTAGTCATACATTTTCAGGAATAACAACAGAGGAACAGCAGCGTTCTAAGAAAAGATGCTTCAGAATTGCTATTCTGAGAAATCCAAGCATTTATTTGATCAGTCATGTCAGGAGGGCAGACAGGTGCTCTTTAAGAATGTCAATCAATCATCTCAGGCTATGTGATGGCAAAGTCATGGCGATGACACACAATGTGTACATGGTGCTATAATCCGGTCTCTTTTCTCCCGGTGGACCGGTTGGGACATGCTCTTCCAGCTGTATACCGCGCACAGGAGGCGGCCGATGCTGACTTCAGCACTTTCACTAAACAACCAAGTTAACAAGAATTCCTTCTCCGCTCCCACGTCAGGCTAATCAAGAATAAAATGCTATTTATTATCTCGCAGTACCATTGCCTAGAAACATACCAGAATGAGTCACCAGTTATAGTCATATGCCAGCCTGGCATTTACTTTAAAGGGGAATGTTATGCATGAAGCAAAGATCATGAAAGCCTGGTACAGGTGATCAAAAGACAACATAAATCTGGCCAACATTTATCTCAATATGGCCGAACTACAAGATAAGGAGGATTTCATTTACTTTCCGTTAATCTTACTCATTTATTTAATGCATACCTGTCATCTCACCCAAGGCATCACTGACCCCACAAGATAACACTACAGCGAGTGCATATACTAATATGTCCAGAAACCTTCCCGAGTCTCAAGCTTTGTGATCTGTAGTTTGTTTTGAAAAAGGGTTTGGTCCGAGCCTGAAACGCGTCAGTAAAAAACTACTTGAACCTTTCCATGAGTGTGGAGCTGCTCTCCTTCAACAGCAGCCCGGTCAGTATGATCCGCTTATACCTCTATCAATTATTGTATTATATAGAGTAGCCCTCCTTCTGTCGGCACGACTGCAGCAGCCAATTACAGCACCCCATTTATTGGAGTTGTACCCATCAGGTTACCATTTATGTCACAGACTTGTCCTATGTGCATTTTTTTGTTTTTTCTTGAAGCTTTGTAACTTGTGAAGCTTAATATCTTGATCCACATTCTGCCAGCACTATAAGTGCTGGAACCTTCTTGCCTCACTTCTTAACATGTATTGTCCAATGCCTTACTTACCCTGAACTAAAAGCCCACGTTTCTGTATTGCATGTATGCAGTTTGACAGACAGGAGAGCAGGAGCAGAAGGGCAAAGGGGATGAGGGAGCAAAAATCTGATGACAGTTGTTTAATGCCGGGCACTCCAGATAAACAACTGTTCTCTACAGTATCAAAGCATTGCCAGCACAATGGTGCTTACGACTTAGGCTAATAAAAAGTGGCACCTATCAAACTTTCCCTATATTACCTGCATTTTAACACAAGGGCATGTCTCAACTTGTGATTAAACAAACTGCTATGCTCTATTCATTCTCCTATCCCCCGTTAAGCCCCCATTAGATAGCTGCTGGCCAATCATTTGGTTTATAGCCATCTCCCTGACTCCACCATACACTGGAACACTTGGCTGAACGCTCCTGTATTTTGTATGAGCAAGCCAGACATCTATGGTCAATTATTTCGTAAAGGGAATCTGCCACCAGATTTGTCTTCTATAAGCTGCGGCCACCATCAGTAAGCCGTTATATACAGCATTCTAGAATACTGTATATAAGAGCCCAGGCTCCGTATTACGTAAAAAACACATTTATAATACTCACCTAAGGAGAGGTCCAGTGCGATGGGCGTCACTGTGCTCTCGTCCGGCGCCTCCTGTCTGCGGCAATTGCCATCCTCCTTCTACCCAGGCCAGTGTGAAAGACATGTCCTACATCATCCACACAGGCCGGCATTGAGGTCCTGCACAGGCGCACTTCTCTCTGCCCAGCTGATGGCAGATCAAAGTACTGTATTGCGCATGCGTGGGTGGTTATAGAACCTTCCTCACGCTTACACATTACAGTACTTTGATCTGCCCTCAGCAGTGCAGAGAGAAGTGCGCCTGTGCAGATCCTCAATGCCGGCCTGTGTGGATGATGTAGACACGTCATCCACACTGGGCTGGGTAGAAGGAGGACAGCGACTGCCGCAGAGAGGAGGCACTGGACCTGTGAGCATCGATGGCCATCAGACCGGATTGCCCCTAGGTGTTTATGTTATACACAGTATTCTAGAATGCCACTGATGGTGGCCGCAGCTTATAGGGGGCCAAATCTGGTGACAGGTTCCCTTTAAGAGACGACTTGGATCGGCTCTATGAAATAGTGTATGCTGGATCCTTCTGTCCCCCAAAATCATCTGTTGGGGAACAGGTCAGTCAGTAGGCCCTTACACCCATTAAACTGTCAGCCGAACCAGTAAATATCGGCGGGTTAGTCTATCGTGTTTTGGGGAAGGGGAAGCTTTATACCACAGTCTATCTTACAAAACCTCAATAGTTTTCAAAATTGTGCATTGCCCACAGACATAAGATTTTTAATCGTAAGACCCAATAATCATAAATGCACAAAAAATTACTTATCAATGATGACAGTCACACTTTTCCCTAATTAAAAAAAGGGGATTAAGCCCCCGTCACATTTAACGACTTACCAGCAATCCCAATCCCGATGTGACCTGATAAGGATCGCTGGTAAGTCGCTGGGAGGTCGCTGGTGAGATGTCACACAGTCAGATCTTACCAACGACGCAGTAACGATCAGCGACCTGTATAACGATCTTGGCAGACGTTGGGACTGTGTTAGGAGGTCGTTGGTTGGTGTCAAACACAGCAGGACATCACCTTTGAAGAAAATGGTCCCAACTATTCAGCAACAACTAGTGATCTCACAGCAGGGGCCTGATCGCTGCTAGGTGTCCAACATAACGAGATCGTTACTGCGTCATGGAAACGGTGACGCAGCAACGATCTCATTAGCGATCTCATTAGCAATCTCGTTGTGTGTGACGGGGGGAGCCTTCAGCCATGACAGATTGGATCCCATTCAATCCTATTGTTTTCTTGAGGTAAGATGGTTTTGTAGAGTCTTATCTCTCTTCCTGTATATAAAGTGTCATTTGGCCAGGAAAATAATTCTCAGAAGAACCTAAGGGCTCTATTGAAAACACAAAAAAATTACAAACTTGGCAATTTTCATATCAGTTCTAGTTTCTTGAAGTAAAGAATGTCTTCTATTAGTGGTCCTAATCGCCGAATAGTGGGGTCCCCACAGGCCGATCTGTTACCGCAGCTGCACGCTATGTTTTTGTTCCCTGATGGATAAGGAATGAGTGCGGAGTTTATAGTGTTTTGATAATCCATAAATGTTATAGGACTAATGAATCACCATTACCTCATATATTGTTTCTAGACGAGAAGAAAGAGAGGAAACAAAACAATACATCTTCCTGAGGATGGAGATTATGACACTGAGATGTAAAAGCCCCCACTGCGTCTCCATCGCACGACTTCTGTGGAAAAGAAGCCTGGAAAAGTGTTTATTGTCACACAGCGATCAAAAGATAACCAAGATCGGTTTCCGCATTGTAAAACATTCCTACGGCGTAAAAACGTGGGGAAATACATGATGTGGCGATATGTTATCACTGGCGGATATCCAAAATAATATAGATGGTTAAAAAAAAAATAAAAAATCACATTTTACATGATATATTATTCTGCTTCTTCAGTTTTAGATGAAAAGGTGTCATCAAAAAATGACCCATTAGTTACATCAGGTTAAGTCCATTTTTTTTAATTTTTTATTAAGATTTTTTCATGCCTCAATCTGTTATTTTATTTATGACTCTTCGAATAATCATTTAATAAATGCTTGAGTGTCGCCATTCAGAAAAGTGACCAAATATTATAGATTTGATCTCCAGCTCTTGTCATGAGTCACCTTCAATACAATCTTGCAACATCCAATGCAAACTGTATACGTTAAGTTAATTTGTCTTAAAATGGAAGACATAGGCGACATAAAATACACACGGCATTCGTCAGAGACATCCATTAAAGCCATCCGTAGAAAAGAAAAAAAAAAAGTACCGTAATTGAGCATTTTACATGACAGCCTATGAAAAACAAAAAGAAGCCGATGTATACATTGTATATGTTTTTTTCTTTTATTGTGTTTCTTTACAATCTTGCTCTATACTTACATACTGTATTTTTCAGCTTATAAATATTTTGGCGGAAAATGAGGGCTGCGTCTTATAAGCCGAATGTAGCTTACAGTGGGGTGGTGGAGAATGGTCACAGGGGCAGGAGCGATGCTGCGGTCTGTGGACTGTGCTGCGGGCCGTGCTAGTGCTCGCTGCAAGCGGTGAGGCAGGAACCATCCTGAAAATATAGGCGCTGTGGGGTTCCAATAATGGTGTCAAGAGTCGGCTCAAGATCTCATCTGCACATGCGCCACTTCCAGCATATTGATCTCCCAGTAGTGGACATAAGGAAAATACCGCCCGGAGGTGGCGCATGCGCAGATGATATCTCGTCTGGTCATTGAGGCAATAGCTCAATCTGTGCACGTGCCAACTATGGGCACTATTTCTTTGAAGCCCGCAGCGCTGACAGTTTCTGGATGTTCCTGCCTCACAGCTCCTGCAGCGAGCATCTGGGACATCTGCTGCACCGCCCGCAGCATCGCCCTGCTCCACGACCGCCCGTCTCCTGGACCCTGTTCCACCACCGCTGTTGCCCTCAGTAAGACATGACTGATTATAAGATGGACCTAATATTTATTTATTTTACCTATTTTTTTTTTTCTCTCTAAATTTGGGGTGCGTCTTATATAATGAAAAATACGATAATTACATAGTTGCATAGGTTGAAAAAGGAAAAAAAAAAAAAAAAAAAAAAAACCTAGGTCCATCTAGTTCAACCTTCCTCCACCAATTATACATTTGGTCACTAAGTCATTTATAACCAACAATGTTGTGTGTACTGAGGAAATCATCCAGCCCTTTTTTAAATGCTGTTATAGTATCAGCCATTACTACCTCTTGTGGTAGGGCATTCCACAGTCTGACTGCTCTAACTGTAAAGAACCCTTTCCTATTTAGCTGTCGGAATCGCTTTTCTTCCACTCGCAGTGTATGCCCCCTGGTCCTTAGTACTGTCTTTGGAAAGAATAAGTCATGTGCCAGTCCTTTATATTGACCACACATGTATTTATACATATAAATGAGATCTCTAAGACAAGACGTCTTTTTCTTAGCTAAACATATCTAACTTTTTCATCCTCTCATCATATTGGAGGCCTCCAGTCCTTGCAATAATCTTGCTACCCGTCTTTGAATTCTTCTTAGGATGTGTTGGGTTTAGAGTCAATTTAAAGGAAGCCTCCTTCTGACCGAATTGTTTTACAGCAAACCCCAACCCTTCAGCTGTGATTCTTTTGGGCTCACAAGTGTTCTGGCCCTGACCATATGTTGACTATTGGCAATCATAGTGGCTTATGTTCAGTAAATGTAATCACGGATACACAAACAGGTGAAAAACTATTGTTCATGGTGACTAGATCATAATCTGTGCAATCACTTGGAAATGAACAGATCACAACAATTGTGGCTTCAGGAAATCTCACATCTCTTTATTTAGTGAACACTTCTGCTGATTAGCAATTGCTTTTATATTGACCTATTCTTTTCAACTGCTGAAATTGCTCGGCACTGTGACCATATAGTAACATGTATTGTAACATTATATATATATATATATATATATATATATCTGAATGGAGCTTGGGAAGAAGACTGGGTCAATGCAGACTCAAAACAAGCCAATCATATTTAGGCCATTGTTACACAATATGCAAACACACAAGGGTATTTAAAAGGGAACCTGTCAGTATGTTTTGACATACTGAAGTAGTGATATGGCTCTATAGGTGCCTGTTCCTCAATAAAAATGCTTAAAGGGGTTAGCCATTACTCGGCCAACCCCTTCTCATTCCCCTTGTTCGCCCCAGAAAAATAAATAAGCCTATACTCACCTCCGGTGCGGCTGCGATTCCAGTGATGTTTGAAGTCGTGTTCCCAGGGTCCATATGACATTGTTAGGACACACGAGCCTCGTGACCAATCAGTGGCTTCCTTCACCCCCCCCTTCGGATATTTGATAAGGAAGTCAGTGCAGCGCTCACATCCTGCTCAAATGTCCGAAGGTGGGGAGACAGACACCAGACGCTGATTGGTTGTGGGGCTCGTGTGTCATGTGGGCCCCAGGAACAGCCACCGGAGGCGAGTAAAGGCTTGTTTATTTTTACGGGAAAAAGCAAGGGGAATAAGTAGAGGTAGTCAAAGTAGTGGACATCCAGAAGGAAGATTGAACCACCCGGCACTATTCAGCGAGCATAGCGCTCACTCCACTCGATCCAGACTTGTCACCGCACTATATGGCAGCAGATGCATAGAGCAATGAAAGCGGTGCTCTTTCCATTAGAGAACAATCCATAAAGTTCATGAAAAAGAGGCGGAAGGCACTCACCAAATATGCTCAATATTTGGTCAATGGACTCGTGGAAGCATCAGTTGTAAAGACGCGAAACGGCCGTCGTCCGACGGATTGTGTGTTTCTACCTCCCTCACGCCTTTCCCCCTGACCTGATGGTCGAATAAACAACTTTTTTATTGAGCATATTTGACGAGTGCCTTCCGCCTCTTTTTCATGAACTTTATGGAAAGTAGTGGACATTCCCTTTAATCGAATAGGTATAACTTTCCAACCGATGGGGTCCTATCACCCTGGGTCCCAGTGATTCCAGGAATCAGAGCTTTGAAGAACCTGGCTGAATGGAGGGATGGATGAACTTACACACCACCACTCCTTTCATTTTAACAGGGGTTCAGAAGAGGAGGTAAGCACAGCACTCAACAATCTCCGATATGCCCATCAAGACTGAATGGAGTAGCTTTGCATATGATCAACCTCTGATCCATGCACACAGGCTCTTTAGATCCCCAGTTCTCGGCATGACGGGGTCACAGCGGCATTTGGACCCCCAGCTATAGGAAGTTATCCCCTATTCCTATAATTACCCTATTGGGAATAACTTTCAAAACTAGAGAATACTTCTTTACAAGTTGCACTTAGACTAGTCTTTGGAAAGTGAAACATGGATGAAAAGCAGAGTTAAGAAGCAATTACATGCCGATTCACAATGTTAATGGAGTGCGAGCAGAGTCCATTAGATCAGATTTACACATAAGACCTTCTCAATCTGAGTACAGACTGCAACGTACAGATAAGGCTGCGAGTCTTTGGACTCAAATTCAACAATTTCATATTTGGCTACGAGTTTGGGTCAGGAAAACCACAGCTGGGCCAGACATTGTTGACCGCGAATGCCATACATATTAATTTGGCCTTAACAGAATGATAAAATCCCTAGTTTCATAGATTTATCCACAAGGACCTTAGCAACAAAGAAGCAAAATCTTAAAAAAAATTGCTTTTCATGCAATTCCCCGAAGATTTTTCCAAGGTTGGTCAAAGGTGAAGCTTCACTGTACTTGACACTCAAAATTGTGGACAAGACTGGATCTATGTGAAGCTCCATGTATTTGCCCGCATTGAGGATGGATGCAGGAGTTCTCTATCATTAAAACTATCACCGACTATTACAGACTTTTTCCACTTGACCATTAGGTCTGCATAGAGAATCTCTTATGTGCACCAAGCACATTGAGTAACATTGGTCATTGTCCTCCTAGTATAGTCGGTTGTGCGTACGGAACGACGTTTGTGTAAATGTAGCCCTAGGCTGATTAACCAGACAATGGTACTTTGTGGCTTCTGCAGACAATATTTTCACATGTATTTTAAGCCATTTACTGACCCCATATTAACTTCATACTCCTGACCCCTAGCCTCATTCCCAAGAACCGAAAACTGAGCACATGCAGTAGGGTCATTTCACCTGCTTTAATATAACTTTTCAGAAAGCGAGACCAGACAGACTTGTGATTTACCCAGCAACCAAACAAACAAAGGCACCATTCATTCCAAGGACAATGTCGGCCTTTTCCATCACGTAGAGGGAACTGAATGAAGATTATTAGCACATTGGTGCTTATTGGGATAGATGAACCCTTAGAATTTTATTTAATTCTCACTCAGCACAGATAAATGACTCACAGACCAACTTAGAAGAGAACAGGCAGATTGTAATCCTTACACAAGAGCCTTATTGAATTGTTTGGTTACCGATTAAAATTTTCCATTTCAAGAAAAAAAATATAGAATAGAGGTAAGGCTCAAGTATCTAACTACTGACATCAAAGCTTTATATAGCCAGCAAGCTAAAACCGTATCCTAAAAGAATAGTAATTATATAATATATTATACATACATACATATATCTATATATATAATTGCCTTATTCTGTCTGTTTGTCTTGCTCCAAAATGACGTAATTACAGTGACAGCCATCGCCACACCGCGTGTGCTAAAGAGTCTGCGACCAACGGCTCAGCTTTTCCCCGCACCCACACGGAGCCCCGAATCCCCGGTGAGTGCTGTACCCCCGGGAGCCCACACCGGCAACCCAGCCGACACAGATCCACCGCTCGCCTCTGCCTCCCGCACACATTACCCCACTCTGCTTCACCCCCCCCCCCCCCGCACTCCGCATGTATACACTGAACACACACACACACACACCTGGATAGTCACCTGTCCCCAGCCATTCAGTCCCCGGCACTGATGTCCTCAGCGCCATGGCCCCGCTTGGCTCCACCCACCCCACACTCTGCCCCCCGCACACATTATCTCGCAGGATGGGGGCACATGTCAGGATGGTGGCTGTACCACGGTGGGGGCACATACCAGCATTGGGCCACATCACAGCATCAGCATATTTTTACTTACCGTAACTTTACGGTGTTCATGGCCTTCTTTCATTACAAGCCA